>NC_056527.1:109563035-109666370 GCF_019175285.1 Sceloporus undulatus
CAACCAGGCTTTTCCCGGTTTTTGGCTGCACCCGTGCTGTGACCGGGCAGGTGCAGCCAAAACCGGGAAAAACCCGGTTGCAACCGGGTTATGGCAACCCTAAGTGGACAGGACATATTAAATTAACTATCTGTAAGCCAGTTTAGGAGTCTTTTTTAGCTAAAAGGCAAGGTATACATTCATTGCTGTTGTGTGCCTTCAAGTTGTTTCTGACTTATGGTGCGCCTACCATGGAATTTTCTTTGGAATATTTGTTCAAAGAGGGTTGCCATTGCCTTTCTCTGAAGGTGAGAGAGTAAATGATTGCCAAAGATCACTTTCTATGGATGAGTGGTCATTCAAACCCTGACTTCCTGGAGTCCAGTCCAACGCTCAAAGCACTACATCACGCTGATTCCCAGGATATAAATAATGTAATTCTAATCTGCCTTTAAAGTAGCAGATCTGACACTGTAAAATGCAAACCATTTGTCATCAAGCCACTCTACTGATAACAGCTAAGGAGCAGGCAGAAATCCAACAGGAAGATTTTTTTTAGTAAGGTGCACCCAGTGAGGATATCAGATCAAGAGAAAGACTAAGAGAGAGGAGTCTGTCAGAGTTAGAAATAAGAGTTAGACACATTGGCAAAATCAGTCAGAGATAGAAATTATTAGTTAGACTCAACTCGATTAGGATTAGGAGAGATATGAGTGTCTCTATGTTAGGAATACGAGAGAGATGTGAGTTGGAGTTAGGGTCTGTTAGATTCTAGATGTATTAAATCAGTAATTTTTGATGTTATGATCAATTTCTAGTCAATAAATCATTTTTGTATTATACATTTGTGCCTCTGAGAATGTTAGATAAGGGCTATTGGAAAGTTTGAGATCAGATACTCTGGGCCCACAACAAACTCCAACTCTATAGTGGTAGCAGTTATTTGATGGGGGTAGTGTCCAGTTGGAAAATCAAGGAATTAAATCTTGCACAGGAACCATGAGAGCATCTAGAAGGTCCCCACATTTGATGCCATAGTTGTGGGAAAGGCGGTTGTTCTCACATTGGTGAAATAGGTGGATTTCCCAATTCTACCCATTGAGAAAGGCTGAGGAACCCTTCCAGGGTGAAGGCAAGGAGCATCTGCCCCACCCAGATCAGAAACTATCATATCCAACCACATCTGTCCTCGTGCCTTTTTCATTTTGGGTGGTATCATCATGGTGAGACAGAGAAAAAGGTGGTTTCTCCTGGGCCATTCCAAGATTTCTTCTTCAGCTTGGCAACTTCTGGGATGAGAAGCTAGATGAGTCTCTGCCCTCCTCCTACCTCAGTTTCTCTTGCCACAACGAACTCCCTTCTACCCTGGCAACCAAGAAAGAACTTTCTGTGAGAGGAGAAGCTTGTCATGCCAGGGATTCCTGACTGATGAGTCAATGCTGATTGGGAGAGCACCCAGCCACAGTATCAATATAAATGGCGACAGGACAGCTTGGAAGAGAACAGAGAATGGTTGCTTTGTGCCTTCAAGTCATTCTTCATTTACAGTGACTCTAAGATGGAACTACTGCTAGATATCTTGGCAAGTTTTGTTCAGAAGGGGGTTGCCTTTGCCATGACTTCCCCAAAATAACACATCTCTTGACTAGTGCTGGTTCTAGGTATGACTCCCACTCAGTGCAGGTGCAAATTAACCTATTTGTCCAGTTTAATCTTAATTTAGAATATTACAAATGGCTGATTTGTCCCCATAGGTCCAAATGGGGATTCTTATGTAACTCACTTGGTCCCAGTGCAAAGCAAGGTAGGCTGGAGAAATAGTCTCCAGTTTTCCCAGGGATTTTCATGGACAAACGGGGATTCGAACCCTGGCCTCCAGAGTTGCAGTCTGCTACACCACACTGGCTCTCTGAGAATACACCAAATTTGATGTTTCCTTCTCATTCCTGAAGGCACTATGCAATAAGAAATGAAGCTGAGCCCCACTAAGGAGCTGTATGTATGAGCCTACTTGAATTTTAAGATCTTCAGGGGAGGGTTTTCTCTCAGTCTCACCACCTTCATGGCGAAAAGGAGAGAAAGCCTTCTCAGTAGCAGTTCCTTTCTATGAAACTCTGCCACGGGAAGCTCAGTTGCCCCCCTCCCTGCAATACCTTTGTCAACAGACCCAAACCTTTCTATTTAAACACGCCTTCAGTTTTTAACTGACTGGGGCAGCACAATGTGTAGGTGCTAATATGCCTTTATTTGCTTTAAACATATGTTTAAAAGTTCAGATATCATATTTTATTATTTTTGCATTTTAGAACACTTTAGCTGTAGTGTTTTAATGTCGGGTGTGAGCTGTGTTGGGAGAAAAGCAAGATAAAATTATATATAAATAAAGTCTCAAGGAGAGAGAAGGTCACTCCGAGAAATTTAAAAACAAAATATGAGCCGTATGTAATAACAATAGAAATGAAACAACGGGAAAAGCAGAAAGAAAGAAAGAAAGAAAGACCCATGAAGTTAGATTGGAAGTGAATAGCTTTTCAAGCAGCATCAAAAGATTGAGGGGGGGAATGTTCATGGGAAAGGTATTTCACTGTCTTGGGACCCCCCTCCCCGGAACTTCAGGTGAGAGTAGACAACACTTGTTGGTGGAATATGTACGTAAGTATAAATTAACCCTACACCTGTTGTTGTCAGCTGCCTCCAAGTCATTATTGACTTAGGGCAACCCTAAAGCAAACCCATCATAGGGTTTTCTTGGCAAGTTACTTCAGAGGGGATTTGCCATTGCCATCCTCTAAGGCTGAGACAGTATAGCTTACCCAAGGTCTACATATGTCTATTTTAGATTGCTGCAGAGAGTGGTATTCCCTTCCTCCCCCTACAGCAGCAACTCAAGCCCTCCACAGGAGCTATTAATGCCTGGAGGAGAGCAGACTGGACTGCAGAAGCTTCTGGTTATTTCCCTGTAGCCAGATGTAAACTGATTACATCATCTGCTGACACCTCTGGAGATGCAGAGAGCCTCAGCAGACTGTGTAATTGCTTCACATCCTGCTACAGGGACATAGCCAGATACGTGGGTGATCCCACTACTCTGAAGCAGGTATGAATGGCTGGGGTGGGGGGCTTCAGTGGCTCTATGGCCTACCCAGGGGGTGGTAAATGGCTCAGTGTAATGTCCAGTTTAATCTTATTTTAGAGTATTACAAAGGATCGATTTGTCCCCATACTTCCAAATGAGGATTCTGGTGTAACTTGCTTGGTTCCGTAGCAAAACAAGGTAGGCTAGGAATACTCTCCAGTTTTCCCAGCCATACCATGTATCACTTTGGGAGCCAGAGCTTTGAAAATGTTACTTTATGAACCAAAATTCCCTGGACACTTCAACCAACAGGCCATTGGCTAAGAGTTGTAATCCACAAAAAGTGCATTTACCAAACTGTGGAATCCTCTGACTCTTCACACAAACATTTGAACCACTGATCCTAGTCTCCTACAGGGGCATAAACACTTTATTCACCTGTCTGCCATCAAACCTGGGTGTGGCACAAATTTTAGTTAAGTCTCTCAACTCCCAAATAGGACAGACCCTTCCACCACAAGCTGGAAGAAGCCACAAAACCTCACAGCCCAAATCCACCAGCAATTCGATTCCTCACAGCCACTCCTCATGCACAAATCGCTTGCTATTTTGGCCCGCCATTAGCTGGTTGTGGTTATATGAGCAAATAAGGACATTTAAAAATAGATCCAGGCTCAACCGGTTGGGCGGGCTGCCTGGTGACGTGGAAGCCAACCCCACCCACGCTGTGACAAAATTTCACTGAAAGATACCGATCTGACCTGTCCCTGCTCTCTTACACCACCCCACCTCCGAGGTCTCATCCTTTGGGGACAGTGAAGACCTAAAGGACACAAGATGGAGCTCAAATAATGTTGGAGAGATAATTCTCAGTACATGCCTCAGGGAGCATCTGTGCCATTCCTTTCAATTCTAAACTGTTTTCCCAGCAGTATATTCCAGGTGGCCAGTTTGTCATCCTGATGGTTCCAAGCTGACCATCAGTAAAAGCCACACACATAGACAACGCAAAGGATAAATTATGATGGTCACTTTTTTGGCCAGCATGCAGCTCTGTACTTTCCCCATATGTGTGACAGACAGAATTTCAATTGATGCAGCTCTTCTCAAGACTGAGGTACAGTGGGCCCTTGGTATCCGTTGGGATTTGGTTCCAGGACCATCGGTGGATATCAAAATCTGTGGCTGCTCAAGTCCTATTGTATACTATGGGGTAGTAAAATGGTGTTCAGTATATAAAATGGCAAAATCAAGATTTGCTTTTTGGAATTTATATTTTCAAGCCGTGGATGGTCAAATCTGTGGATAAAAAAAATCTGTGGATATGGAGAGCTGACTGTATAACAGAATGTCTGTGTGTGCCTCTCTCAGGAACGTGGAGTTTAATTTCAGGTAATACCACAGAATCACTGTCTTTTTATAATTCACACACACCACAAACTTATTCTCCTAGGGTGGATTTGTTCCTACCAAAATGATACCACACATACCCACAAGTGGGGGTGGAACCCCAAAGTTTGCAAAAGTTACAAAGCAAAAACAAAAAAGAATTAAGTGAGGGCAAATGCTCTAAAACAGCCTCATGCAGAGAACACTAAGTGCCTGTTTAGGAAAGACACAGAAAACTGTTAAAGATTCTACGGTTAAGGTTTTTCCTAAGTTGTGTTTTCAATATTTATCAAGCTGCAAAGTTTGGAGCTCAAGACACCAGAGGCTGCTTGAATCATATCCTGCTCTAATTGAAAATTCTTCTAGTTGGAATTCAAGAGAGAAGCTCCGTGAATATATTTTTGACCATGATGTGCATCTGGATAGACTGGCTATTAATAATTCGAAATTTTCCAAATGGTTTAGATTATATAAATTGGACCATCAGATGGCTGTTTACCTAGGGAATCTTTCATTTCTAAAGCTTAGACAGGCTTTTACAGCTCTTCGCTTCCAAACAATGCCCTCAGCCATGATTGACGGTAGATATTCACATATACCTAAGGATTCCCGTTTATGTATTTGTGGAGCCCCAGAAATCGAGGATTTGCCCCATTATTTGTTTTCTTGCTCACTATATACTGGTCCAAGAACTAAATTTATGGGATCTATTCTGTCCAATTTACAGTCTAATGCCATTTCCGAAAAGATTTATTATCTCTTGTCTGATATCGATTCTAAAGTAACTTATAAGGTTTCACTGTTTGCTTCAGCAGCAATCAAAATTCGGGCAAGGGTAATAGCAGACATTGCAGTTGATTGTCAGGGGGATGACCTTATCTAAACTTTGAAGCTGTTTTTGTTTTTTGTTTTTTAAATGTTTTCAATGATTATTAGGTGGATGATTTTACCCAAACCTTGAAGTGGTTTTTTTTTAACGTTGTCTTATTTAATTGATTGGGAGTATATTATGTATTAAACCTGGATGTTATTTGATGGAATATTTTATAATTCTGAATTGCTGTTACTGGTTTTATATTTTATCATGCGAATGGCCTTTGGCTTAAGCATTAATAAAGATTGATTGATTGACACAGAAAACTAAAGAATAGTAGAATATAACGGAGTTTCTTGAAAGAGAGCATAGTTGAATAAAACACTGAACAGAAGCAACAATCAACACTACAGCAGTTTCTTGCAAGTCCTGTTTATCTGACCTAACTTGAATCTGCAAGGTATGCCTTGCACATTAATCTCTATCTTTGTCAATACAGGAAACAAGTTTCTAATAAGAAAGGTGTCAAAGTTCAAGCTGCCTAGAAAGATATGCCTTCTAATCCCTGGTGAAGAAACCCAGGCACTCAGGCAGAAACCCAGGTACTCAGTGTTCAAGAAAAGACAGTCGTCAAATGCTCAGAAGTGCTCCTTACTTTATTCTCACCAAAATGTAGCTGGCAAAGTTATACCGGAGAACCTCAGTTCAAATGAGCCACTCCACATCCACACACTTGCAGGGCACAGAAAACAACACATCTGATTCTTTTACTATATTTGATCACAGACTCATTCAAAGGCTCAGCAGAGGTTGATTTCAAAGTTGAGCGTTCATATACGCAAGTCCAGGATTTGCACATGCCATGGAACGACAGACATGCAATTGCACATTAACAGCACAAGACGGCAGACTGTTCCCACGGGCTCAGTTTCAAGCTTCTTCTCTTCCAGGTATCTGGTTACAAATAGTTTCGGGTTTGTTGGAAAAAAAGATAACGGGAGTTTCATACAAGCCAGTCACCGGCTGCTCCTTTTGTAGGCGATCTCTGAACTCTCTTTTACCAAGCAAAAGGTTTTTACACATGGAGTCTCTGGCTACTTGGCCAAATAACTCTGGTATCTACCCATTTAATCTCCTTTCTACCTGCAGCCTCAATAACTGAGTATAGGCTGGACAATGAATCCAACTTTATTTCCATATCCTTGAAATGTCCCAGCACCTGTTACAAGTGATGATCAGAACCTCTGAGCATGCACAGGCTATTATCAATGAATAGCCCAAGCCAACTTCCACACATCTAGAAACAGGTATTTGGATTTCCAGATCAAAGAATATGATGGTCTTCTAAGACTCTCCTTATAAAAACATAAAGCATCACCTTTCCCATGGAAAGCCATTGGAGATTTTGGGCAAGTCACACTTTCTCAGCCTCAGCAGAAGGCAAAGGCAAAAGCTTCTCTGGACAAATCTTCCCAAGAAAACTCTAGGAGTCAACTTGAAGGTGCATAGCAATGACCAGACATAACTTCCAACCTAAGACTGCAATGTTTTCTCTGGACACCTGTGCATTTAACAACTGTGCAGTTGGTAGAAACTCATCAAGTATAACCCTTTCTTGCACAGATGTGCAGTAACAGTTATGAAAACTTCCCTCTGGTCATATTTTTGTATAGGAAAAGACAGGGCATCACTCTGAAAAATTAATTATTTTCCATTGTAGTCTGTTAAGGCACCAAATGAAAAGATAAGGGCTGCATCCACCCTGCAGAAATAATTGGGTTTGACACTGCTTTAACTGTCCTGGCTCAAGGCTATGGAGTTCTGGGAATTGCAGTCGGTTGTGGCCCCCGAGTGGAGTGACACTTCTCTCTGTAGTCTTCCTTCCTTCCTAGTTTGAGGCAGGTCCCCAGAAAGGCAGTTCCCACCTTCTCCCTTTCCTTCCAGTCTATGTTTTCCTAAAACACTCCAAGACCTTTGTCCTCTAGGAATGTCGCACCATCTCACCCCAACCCCCTTCGCCATGCACACAAAAACTGCTTTCAGGAAGAAGGCTAGAAGACCAAGATGTGTTTGCTTTCTCAGCTGAAAAGACTTCAGACCACCCATGCCACCTCCACCCAGGATCACACAACTCCCACCTCACTCACACACACACCCCACAGGTAAACAATATAGATTCTTAAAGCCACAGCTGCTAATCTATTCCCCAGCAGGACAATTTAAGCTGCATAGTAACTTAGGTAGTATACTAAATGCTCTTTATTTGTGGAGTGTTGTTTTTGCAGAGAGCTGATATGGTGTAACAGTTTGAGCATTGGACTATGACTGTGAAGAGATCAGCCTGCCAGAGATTTCCCCCCCAAAACAACAACAACAACAACAACATCTTAACTAAGAACAGAAACAGCAAAATGAAGGCCTCTGACTAACATCTTCAAAAACATTTTCCCCTCCTGTTTGGTTTGTAACACCTGGCCTGATGAAGAAGCCAGTGAAGCTTTGAAAGCTTGCAACATGTATATTGTGCATTTTGGTTGTCCAAATCAAAGTACTGTATCACTGTTTGGTGGATTTTTGTTTGAATTTGCAAACACAGCTGCCCCCTGAATGTTTTCTGGAGACCAGGGTTTGAATCCCGGCTCAGCCATGTAAACCCACTGAGTGACCTTGGACAAGTCACACTCTCTCAGCCTCAGAGGGAGTCAAAGGCAAACTCCCTCAAAAGAAACCTGCCAAGAAAACGCTGTGATAGGTTCGCCATAAGCTGAAAACAACTTGAAAACACACAACAACAAATGTTTGGAGTATTTCTTTAGAGTTGCCTCTTTCTTCCAGAACATCAGGGTGTCATAAATTGTGCATCCATACAGACATAACAGAACATGATACACAGTGACAGTTATCTATCTATTTAAAGCATTTCTGTATCACCTCTTAGCCTGCCAGAACCCTCCAAGGCAATGGATGATGGATGAAAACAAAAATACATGAATGATATTTGTTAAAATCAGATTTTGGTACAGTTTTGCTTATCTCTGTAGCTCCTTTTAAGCCCAGGCTATGTCAGACTGTGGCAGATGGTGTAGTGTAGAGTGCATCTACACTGTAGAAATAACATAGTTTGGCACCACATTAACTGCCATGGCCCCATTCTCCAGAATCCTGGGATTTGTAGTTTTGTGGGGTGCCAGAGCTCTTTGGCAGAGAAGGATAAAGACTCTGTAAAAGTAAAAATCCCAGGATTCCATAGGTCAGAGCTACAGTGGTTAAACTGGTGTCAAACTGTGTTATTTCTACAGTGGAGATGCATCCATAGTGGTTTGAGTGTTAGCCTAGGATTCTGGGAGACCAGAGTTTGAGTCATGGGTGACTTTCAGCAAATCACATTTTCTCAGCCTTAGAGGAAATTAATGACAAATCTCCTCTGAACAAATCTTGCCAAGGTCCAAAACACTGCAGAAATATTCCAGTTTGAGATTGCTTGAACTGCCCTGGCTCAATGCTAAGGAATTCTGGGAACTGCAATTTTGTGAGACATTTTTAGCCTTCTCTGTCAGAGAGCTCTGGTGTCAAAACAAACTACAATTCCCAGAATTCCCTAGCAGTGAGTCAGGGCAGTTCAAGTGGTCTCGAACTGGGATCATTCCTGCAATGTGTTTTGGACCCAAGAAAATGTTGTGAAAGGGTTGTCATAAATTGGAAATGAATTGAAGGCACACAACAACATCAGATTGTGATGAGTCCTTTTTAAACTCACTAGTGGATCAAATCTGGAATGGTGCAAAGGAATATGAAGGACAAGATTCTCTTTTTGCATGGACAAAGTCCTTTTTCTTAATCAATTAATAACTTGACATTCAGACCCCACAAACCACAGGCCAGGGATGACCAATGCTCCAAAGCAGAGCTTCCAGGCAAGTGTGAACCCCAGCACCTCTATTAAAGTCATTAACTCCTGCCAACAACATGCCTCTTGACCAAGAGTGAATCACTTGGATTCGTCTTCCACATATATACACCATGACAAAGCAATAAGTTATCCTGCCTCAAGAGACATCCAGGTAAACACTCACTGACCCAGCTTCTAAAGTGTCTCAACAATTCCCTCAAATCAAATCACACGTTTCGGCTACTGATCCTGGCAGGTGGCTCATCTTTTCCTTCAACATGGCCACTGGACTTAGACACTGCCCACACACCCAGCAAAGAGACACAGGACCCAATGGTTGCAACTACTAACTAACTGCCTGGTTGCCAAACCGGACTTCAGCCCTCAACAGGAGATGGAAATGACCAGCAAGCAAAAAGACCTAGATGAGGGGGAAAAGAAATGTATAGCACCTAGCACTCTTCTTAGTACAGTGGGCCCTTGGTATGCACTGGGCCTTGGTTCCAGGATACTAAAATCTGTGGATGCTCAAGTCTCCTTAAATACAATGGCATAATAAAGTGATGTCCTTTATATAAAATGACAAAATCAAGGTTTGCTTTTGGGAATGTGTATTTTTTTTCCTGAATATTTTCAAGCCATGGAGGATTGAATCCGCAGATAAAGAATTTCTGGATATGGAGAGCAGACTGTATAGACAGACAATGGGAGCATCTATAAGGCAGTTTGACTCTGCTTTAACAGCCATGGCTCCATCCTACAGCAACCTGTAGGCAGAGAAGGCTAAAGACCTTGTAAAACTACACATCTCAGGAGTCCATAGGACAGTGTTACGGCACTTAAAGTGGTGTCAAACTGCATGGTGTAGTGGTTTGAGCACTGGACTCTGGAGACCAGGGTTTGAATCCTGGCTTGACCCACGTAAACCCACTGGGTGACTTGGGCAAATTGCTCTCTCTCTCAGCCTCTGAGGATGGCCATGGCAAGCCCTCTCTGGAAAAACTTGCCAAAAAGACCCCATGATGGGTTCACCTTAAGGTTGCCACAAGTGAGAAAGAACACAACAACAACAACAACAACAACAACAACGCTGATGACGCTGCAAACAGGGTGACCAGATGTCCTCACCACAAAGGAGGACAAGGCACTGCAAAATGTAAGACATGCCAAATCAAAGCTAAAAACACTCTTAGAAGTATAAGCTCATCTGGACGACTCCTCCTAGACAGCGAAGGCTGAAGTGGAGGACACATCCTGGAAAAGGAGGACATCTGGTCCCTCTAACCACAGAGCTGAAAAAAAGTATTTGGGGACAAAAGCTCCCAGCCTTTCCAAAGGTCCTGGGCCATTCTGGCAGTTCTCCTCCGCCTCCAGGTATCCTTCCCAAGGTGCGGTAAAGAAGGGCGCTTAGGTTGACCAGATGTCCTCACTGAAAAGGAGGACAAGGCCCCGCCAAAAGTAGGGACCTTCCAGAACCATGGAGGCCCTGACTAAAGAACAGGCTAAAAACACTCAGACATCCATGCTGTTTAGCTATGCTCAACATGGAGGCCCTTTTGGCACTCCTCCCAGACAGAGGGCTGAAATGGAGGGCAGGTCCTGGAAAAGGAGGACCTGTGGGTGCTAAATGGAGGGGGGATTATTTTTGGGACAAAAACTCCCAGCATCCCCAAAGCGTCAGGGCCATTCGGGCAGTTCCCCTCCACATCCAGGTATGCGTCCCCAGGTGTGGGAAAGAAGTTCTAGTTCCCCTCCATATCCAGGCATGCGTCCCCAGGTGTGGGAAAGAAGTTCTAGTTCCCCTCCATATCCAGGCATGCTTCCCCAGGTGTGGGAAAGAAGTTCTAGTTCCCCTCCACATCCAGGTATGCTTCCCCAGGTGTGGGAAAGAAGTTCTCCTCCACCTCCAGGGCCAGACTCCTACACAGAGTAAGATCTCCAGGTAAATGTGCCTTCTCGCTACTCACCGCATCCCAGCAGAAGGCCCACTCCAAGGCCCAGGTGCCCCCATTGCCTCCCCATGGCTTCTTCCCGACGTGAAGGTGGTGCTTTGCAGCCTTTCAAATCCCGTTGGCTCCTGTGGCTGCAGGCGAAGGTGGAAGGAAGGAGCGAGAGAGAGAGAGAGAGAGGGAGACTCCAGGTGCTTCCAACAGGTAACCCAGCAGACAGGTGGAATGAGGAGGAGGCTGGCAGCCCAGACTCTAGCCTTGCTTCTGGGGAGAAGGGCTACAAGCCGCCCAACCTGTTGGGGGCGGGCTGGGCTGTGCGCCAGAGCCAATCAGCGGCTCGCTAAGGGGTGTATTTGCATATTTCGGCGGCACGACTCACCTGTCGGCGGCAGCTCACCTGTTGGTTGGACTTCCTCATGACTCCCTCCCTTCCCTCCTTCTCCATCCTCTTTTCAGGCTGGTTTTCTCCACTGAACGAAGGCTGCATCCTCACTGCAGAAATAATCCGGTTTGACTCCGCTTGGAATTCTGGGAAGTGTAGTTTTGCAAACAACAGAGCAGTTTTTCAAGGAACAGTCCCTGGCTGGCCCTGTCTCCTCCCACTTTTTCTGCTGCTTTTTACAGTGAGTGTCCCAGGCTGCCTGCAGCTGCACTGCAGAAATAATGCAGTTTGGTCCTGCTTTAACTGCTATGGCTAAGTGCTGTGGAATTCTGCCATCTGTAATTTTGAGAGCTATTGAGCCATCTTTGCCAGAGAGCTTTGTTGCCACAACAACCTACAATTCCCATAATTATTATTAATATTAAAGATGGCATGTGCCGTGTGGTTTAGTGGCTTGACTGTTGGACTGTGACTCTTGGAGATCAGGGTTCGAGTCCCCTCTTGGCCAGATAAACTCACTGGGTGTCCTAGGGCAAGTCACACTCTCTCAGCCTCAAGAGAAGGCAATGGCAAACCTCTGAATAAATCTTGCCAAGAAAACCCCAGGGTAGTCTTAGGGTCATCAAGTAGTTCAGAAACAACTTGAAGGCACACAACAACAAAATTAAAAATGACACTTACTTTATTTATTGTATTTCAGAATACAATAAATTGTAGGAGTTCAGAAGCTTCAGAATATATGTACTATAGGTTCCCTCCCCACCCTTTTAATGTCAAGAATCCTCTGAAATAGACCAAGAGATAGCAATAGGTGCAAGGATATTGACGGTATCAGATATTGTTAACTGATCTACTGATCTACAGATATTATGCTCATCTGAATGTTTAATATATTTTACATAATTGTGTTAATGCAATGGTGCTAATCTATTACAAATATTGTGCAAAATGTAGAGGGAAAATGAATGGACTATTGCTATATGGCTTAGCTGGTGAGCTTCAGGCAAGAATAAGCACCAATCTGGTTTAAGGAGAGCACTTTATCCAGAATTGTGTACTGTACTTTGATTTCAGTAGGTTTGAAACTTCCTAAATCATGCACAGGATTTGGCTCTTTGATTTCTGGAGGACTTTCCTCAGGAAGAACGGTTCTGTGAATTTCTAAAGCTTGCATATTCCGACATTAGCATAAGAGAGTTGAATGGAAAACAACAGTTTACTTGCTTTGTATCACTAAATGAGTCAGTGCCAACTATCTAATCTGCTTTTAAATATGGAAATGGTTTAACATTCAGTCTTTTCAAACCTGGTGATCTCCAGGGTGTTTGAGATGGGACTACAGCTCTCTTTATCCCCAGCTAGTATGGCCACTTGTCAGGAATTATGGGGATTGTAATCTGAAACAATGTGGAAAAAGGTTGCTCCAATCTATTCTTGGAACACCCCTATTTGAATCTATTTTTACAGCAGGAGAACTGAGGCAGAAAGAGATGGACTTACCCAAATTTACTTGCAAAGTCTTTGTCTCAGACTGGATTTGAGTCCAGAAATTTTGGACTGGACCCTACTGCGCCTATCCTTCTCTCACGGCTCATCCTGATACGGTGTCCCTTTACTTCCATTTTAAAGATTAGAAAACAAACAAGATAAGTTGCAGAAGGCTCAAGCTTCTGCCATGCAGGGCCAAGTTAGTCCTTCACTATCTTTCTCTAACCTAGGCAGGCCACCATCAGATAAAAACGTAGTGAAACATTAAAAATGGTGATAACCTTTATTTCAAAAGGCAAGCGTAAAAGATGTGTCATTTCACCCTCTGTGAATGTAGAGAGACTTCTTACAGATACAGTACATGCTATTAACAGCTTAGGTCCAAGGTATCTGACAGATCTCCCTGGGATCCACAAAAGAGGCCTTTTTATCAGTTCCACCACCTTCACAGATACAATTGGTGGGAACACATTAGGGTCTTCTCAATGGCAGAGCCTAGGCTTTGGAGCTCCTTACCTATGGAGATTGCCCTTCTGTCAGCAAGGGAAGACCTTTCCTCAACATTAGGGGGAAAGTAGCTTGTAAATCCAACTGGAAAAAATAAGGACTGTAGAATATGAACTGGGCTGAGAGGCAGCAATATACAGTGCTTGGAAAAGTTACATCTACGAACCTTAGAATCCCACAGGGTTTGTTGTTGTTGTATTTATTTGCATCCTGCACTTGCATATTCCAACTGGGTCTCAGAGCGGCTTCACAATATTAAAAGAACAATACAATTAAAAACATAGAAAAAAGGTGTATTAACAAGAAATTCAATTATCACAATGTTAAAATAGCTATTAAAAGAATAAAAATACATTTTAAAAAGATAAAACTCTATAAAACATTTTAAAATGAAACAACATCCCAAGCCCAAGGGTTTAGCCAACTGTACGCCCCAAAAAAGTAACTTTGCAAGTTCTGGACATGGGCAGAGGAGGCAAAAATATTGTGAGGAGGGAGGGATAAAGAAATGAGGAAATGATGAGTCAAACAAAGTGAAGGCAGAAGTGGAATTTTAAAAATGACATGATGGTTATCCTATGTTTATTTTTATTTGTTGTTTGCTATATTTTATTTAAATGTTAATATGTATTAATATGCATTATGTTGGAAGCATCATCTCCTCAGATGCCAAGATTGATAAAGAGATCGATCACAGACTGGCAAAGGCATATAGTGCATTCAGAAGGCTTCACAAAAGAGTCTGGAGTAACAAACACTTGAGGCGAAGCACAAAAATCAGTGTGTATAGAGCCATTGTACTGTCTATTCTCCTCTATGGGTCTGAAACATGGGTCACCTATCACCAGCACCTACGACTCCTTGAACGCTTTCATCAGCGCTGTTTACGCACAATTCTAAATATACATTAGACTGACTATGTGACAAATGTTGCTGTCCTTGAGCAAGCAGGGATCACCAGCATTGAGGCCATGCTATTGAGGACGCAGCTGCGCTGGGCAGGACACGTTTCTAGGATAAAGGACCATCGCCTCCCAAAAATAGTATTCTATGGTGAACTCACCACGGGTCAGTGTAAGAGGGGCACCCCAAAGAAGAGATACAAGGACTCCCTGAAACAACACCTCAGGCTTAGCCAAATTGATCACCAACAATGGTCTGCCCTGGCCTTGCATCGGGAGGCATGGAGACGCACTATCCACGATGCTGCAGCCTTTTTCGAAAGCTCACGCCGAACGAATCTTGAAGAGAAACGACAACGCAGAAAGAACCGCAACCCGGAAACATCACCCAAGGAGACTTTCCGCTGTGCTTTCTGCAACCGGACCTGTTTCTCCCGGATTGGCCTTTTTAGTCACCAACGCGCTTGTACAAAGCGCGGGATGTGTCCTTCCTGAATCTTCATTCACGAAGCAAAGCCAGAGAGAGATGTTTTAATTATTGTTGCAGAATGTACGCCATAGGCAGGTTTATTTTATTTTATTCTGTTTTTTTCAACTGATCATATGTACAGTGCTGTGTAAATTTACAGTGCTTTATAAATAAAGCTTGATGATTATGATGATGATGAGGATGATGATGAGGATGATGAGGATGATGATGTTGATGATGTCCTGTGGATGAGGGATCTTGTGATATTGAGTGGATGGTGTGGATATGAAATTGCTTTGGAGGGAGACATATTGGATCAGAGATGTACAGAGAGAATGAAGTGTGTGTGTGTGTGAGAGAGAACGGAGCAGGGATAGAGGCTGCGGTGAATAAAAGTGGCACATTTGGGGCTATAAATTATATTAACCATGATTTCATTTCCGCATCATGTTGGCCTGCCACAGGTTCCCACGGTGTGGACTCCGGCTCAGTCCTTGGACATTCCACGAGTTCCCAAGCTTTGCGTTGCCAGCTGAAAGACACGTGCAGTGACTCAACAGACGTCAGGAAGCAAGAGGGAAATTAAAGGTTTCCTGTCCTGCGGCACGTGAGTTGGGGTTTGTCACAGCCCACAGGTGAGGAGGCCTCAGGGGACAAGAAACGAAAGGGCAGGTGCTTTCTGTGGCTCTCCTCGCTGCCGTTCCCATCCCAGGGCTGTGTAAGGGGTGTAGCTTTCTGAGTGTACATGTTTTGCCAGACAAGTGTGAAGGCAGTTTTAGATCCACGTGGAGTAATGGATGAAACATTATCCCTGCTGTCAGAAAAAGCCATATTCATTCTCGGCTGTGCACTGAGGCATGTGGCCAGTTAAAGCAGGGTCAAACTGGATTACAGTGGGTGGCACAATATTGCTGTGTTCATTCTCGGCTGTGAAATTCATACATCAAGGGTGTATGTTTTTGATTAAAGAAAAGATTTAAAAACTTGGTGGATGTGTAAAGTACACTGATTTATGAATTTCATGGACCAGCCAACTCTTTCGGCCTAACTTGCCTCACAGGGTTGTTGTAGGGAGGTGATTGGAGAAGATTTTAAAATATGGTGTATGGTTACAGTAGAGTAAGCTGATTTTAATTCAGTAAACTAAACAGATTTATTCCTCCATGGGTGGACGCCTGCCTATCACGCTGCTAACTGGAGGAGGTTTGACAAGGGGGGAAATGGCAACCCTTTGTGAGCAGGTGCTCTCACCCAGCTTTATTTCCTTCTCAGTCTGTGTGTCTTTGGAGGATGCATTGTTTAAAGTGTTATCAGGAGGCACTCATCCATCAAGGTGCTAAATAAATCCCAGCAGGGAGGGTTGGGGCTGGTCTGCGCTTCCTCCTTTCCCTTGCAAGAAAAAAACAATGTCCTCAGAAGGAGAATGGAGAAGTCCTCTGACAAGCGTCTGGACAACAATGAAGCTAGACCCCCAGCTCTGTTCACATACTGACCCACCCATCCTCCTCCACCAGTGTTATCTTTGGGACAAGAAGCTAGTAAATTGGGAAGGAATAGAAATTTACAAGACATGGGTAATCCAGAAAGGATTTTTCCCCCCCGATAAAATATTTATTTCCCTTTAATACATGTGTACTGTATGTGCCTTCAGGTCACTTGGTGATTTATCATAATCCCGTGAATTTAACAGCATTTCCTTAGACAAAGGTAGCTTTACCAGTTCTTTTGAAATATAGCCTACAGTACCTGGGATTTGTTGGGAGCCTCCCATCCAAGTATTAACCAGGGCTGACTCTGCTTAGCTTCCAAAACCAGATGGGATCTGATGACTTTAGGATGTTTAGACTTGTTTCTTATTAATACACTCATAGTATTTGTGTGTGTGTGTGCCTTCAAGTCACCTGTTGTCTTATGACAATCCCATGATTTTCTTAGGCAAGGAATACTGAAGAGGTGGTTTGGCCAGTTCCTTCTTCTGAAATATAGCCTACAACATTTAGTATTCCATTGCAGTCTCCCATCCAAGTACTAACCAGGACTGACCCTACTTAGCTTCCAAGTTAAATTTTTGGCTTAGTGACACCCATATTAGTCCAAATGATTTATGTTGAAAAGCTCAAACCACATATAAAGACATATACTGTATTAACATAAGTGGTTTTATTTAAACCAAGTCTAGGTATCAATATTTATATATATAAAATTTGGGCAAGGATTGGGCCTTTGAAATTGTTTCCAAGTTATGGGCTCACATTAGTGGAAGATTTGCCAAAGTGGAAATCCAAATACGTCAAAAGTGGAAATCCAAATATGTCTCCATAAAGTCACCTATTAGCAAGTGAACTATAAACATTTGGGCACTACCTGTGAATGGTAACCAAGGCAGAGTCTGCTTTCTGTGTTCCTAATGGTATGCATATAGTGTATGTGTACTTGACTTATATAATACTGTTTAGGGGAAAGCACTCTCAAGGTAACTGCCTTCCTATACATTGGGTGGGCAATTACATTGTGTCCCAGGGCCAACTTTCTGCCCTTAGGACTTTCCAGAAGCTGCATAGTCTCCCAAAAATGCTCCTTAAACACACATACAAACCCAAAAAGGGAGTGGTCAGAATCCCCTTCTAGATTTGAAAAATGAGATTTTAAAAAAGACCTCTGCAGAGTGCCCTGCACCCTTTTAAAAAAGATGAATTGCTGTTCTTGGAAGCTTTTAGAAGAAGCAATTCACCTTGTGGCAGTAAAAAAAAGGGACTCCAGTGAGTTTGGAGGGTTTGCGGGCCAAAAAAGCAGCACTGCAGGCTGTGTGAGACGGCTGAGCCACACTTTGTCAACGCTGCTGATATAAAACAGTCCCATCCCTACTGTTAGGAATTGAGAGGACTGCCTCAAATGCAAGATTGTGAGGTTAGGCGGGATCAAGATGTGGCAACTTACCAACTATGCCTCATTAACTCCTTGGCTGTTCTCTTCTCCTGGAGAACAAACTTGTGTATGCCACATAACTTTCGGGTCTCTTAAGCTACCTTCACACTGCCAGCGCTAAAGCAGAATTTTGCTGCTAGTCAGCTTCTAGGGCATCTGCTCTGTTGCATCAGGCTGCTAAATACCTTGGGCTGGCCTTATATAGATAGCAGGCTATGTTTTGTCTTTTGAGTCGGACATTCATGCTTCCAAATAACGTAGACTACAACTCACTTGCAATGCTTATGTAATCCAGGTCCCCAAAAAGATCCCTTTGGGGAACCATGTCTTCTCTTGGATGTTCAGATGCCTCAACTGGTGAAATTTTGTTCTGAGGATGCAAAGGATTTGAAATTGAACTGCATTTCCTTTTAGTGTGATTTAGGATTGCCTTGATTCTCTGCTGACCAAAGTCCTTCACATTTTAATGATTGTCATTAATTAATCAAGTCATAGAGCATAATAGAGAAACAACTGCTGTGTTTCTCTCTGGTGATGTCAGGAAGTAATGTCAGAGCAGAGGTGATATCCAAGGGCCATAGTTGGTCAGTCACCTAATACTACCTCTGTGATGGTAGTACTACACTTCTCCCGTCTTCAGCACCACCTTTCAAAATAAGCCGGTAAGGCTGTGGAATATCCATTCTCTATGGGTGCTATTTAGATTAGCTTCTAACTGCCATTTAAGCGTTTGGCTTAAAAAATCTCTCTAACTTTCCCGTTTGGTGGCTGTAATCATGGTTTACATGCGACGCTAATAAAGAAAAAAGTGACCCTAAGCACATGTAGAGTGCATTCATTTGACCCCGGAATAATCATTGCTGGTTCACTCTTGTCTGGAATTAAAGAAAAGGATTTCCTTGTCAAGGGATACAATGAGTAATAAACAAATAAACTGAAAGATAGGGGCCTTTGTCTCATGTAGCTCTGGTTGCTGCCTCTTTTACCACACTTGCTCCTGTGGCTCACACTGACATTTAGCAGTAGGGCATTTCCTTACAATTTATGTACACACCTGGAACCTCTGCCTAATTCCTGCCATTCCGGCTGCTGTTCAAGATACAGAAGCAGGGAAAATCAATTCCTCATTCTATTCCTTCCACTTTGTTCTGTCTCTCTTCCTTGAGAACATTAGCAGCCCTCTATTAATGAGTGGTATAGCTCTGTACCGTGTTCACCGTGTATCATCCGCCCATGGAATTGCAGAGAAACCACAAAGAACAGGCACTTGTCAGTCATGTTTCAAGCTAGGTAGAGTTATGCAACATTTTCTGAAGCTGATTTTTCCTCATTTCTAAATCAGTAGTCACATATTTGTGTGATATGCCTAGAGAAGGGAAAGGGAGAACCTCCAGTATTTGGGCTTAATTTGACCTCCCTAGAGGTTCCCCATCCAGTTAGAATTGTTGAATCATAAGAGTTGGAAAAGACCCCAAGGGCCATCCAGTCCAACCCATTCTGCCATGCAGGAACTCTCAATCAAAGCACCCCTGACATATGGCCACCCAGCCTCTGCTTAAAGACCTCCAAGGAAGGAGACTCCATCACACTCCAAGGAAGGAGTGGGTTCCACTGTTGAACAGGAAGTTCCTCCTAATGTTGAGGTGGAATCTCTTTTGCTGTAGCTTGCATCCATTGCTCCATGTCCTATACTCTGGAGCAGCAGAAAACAAGCTTGCTCCATCCTCAATGACACCCCCTCAAAAACATACATAGGGCTATCATATCACCTCTTAACCATGTCTTCTCCAGGCTAAACATACCCAACTCCCAAAGTCTCTCCTCATAAGGCATGATTTCCAGACCCTTCACTATTTTGGTGGCCTTTCTTTGGACACGCTCCAGCTTTTCAACATCCTTTTTGAATTGTGGGGCCCAGAACTGGACACAGTATTCCAGGTGAGGCCTGACCAAAGCAGAATACAGCAGACCTATTGCTTCCCTCGATTGAGACACTATACTTCTATTGATGCAGCCTAGAATCACATTGTCCTTTTTAGCTGCTGCATCACACTGTTGACTCATGTTCAACTTGTGGTCTAGCAGAACTCCCAGATCTATTTCACATGTAGTGTTGTTAAGCCAGGTGACCCCCATCCTATAGCTACACAGTTCATTTTTTTCTGCCTAAGTGCAGTACCTTACATTTCTCCATATTGAAATTAATTTTGTCAGTTTTGGCCCAGCTTTCTAAACTATTAAGGTCATTTTGAAATTTGATCCTCTTCTGAGGTTTTAGCCACTCCTCTAGTTGGTTAATGGGTGTTCCTTCACTTTAGGACCTCCTGCTCTACTGGCCTCACCTGCTGAGGGGTTGCCCACTGCTTTGCACAGCTCACACCTTCTCAGACCAGGGAGTAAGTACAGTATATGGTAAATGAAGTGATGTCTGAGCTGCTCAGTCATGGAATGTGAAGGGCAGATGAAACTGGATTCCCAGCCAAGACAACTGTTGGAACAGCAGATGAGGTCTCAGTCAAGGTTCCAAAGACATGGCTCTGACATTCAGCCAGTGGAGGGTGGTTTGCAGAATTTGCCTCTAGTCCCAACAAATGTTCCTGGCCCTGGCTTAGTGCCAGGCTACAAGACCTATGTTCAGTTGCCCAGTCACAAATAAAACTTACCATTGGGCCTTAGATCAGCTTTATCAACTTGAGCAACTTGCATGGTTGTTTTAATAATAAAATGGAAAGTGCGGAAGAGCTGTAGATAGTGCCCTGAGCTGTTTTGAAGAAGGGTGGAACCTTTGAATAATTATGGAATTTCCAAGGTTGGACTGGAATTAACCTTGGAGTACTTATGTTGGTATCTGATCTTGGATGCTAAGTAGGGTTAGAGCTGTATAGTACTCCAGTGGGAGACCAGTGGGTGCTGTAGGATATATTTCAGAGAAGGGCAATGGCAAACCATGTATAAATATTCCTTGCCTAAGAAAAACCTATGAAAATAATTGGATCACCATAAGTTGACTGGTGATTTGAAGACACCCGCATTTTAGGCAAAGATTAAGAAAGAGCTCAATAATGCAGTCACACTTTAACTTAATGGGGTGGGGAAAGCACTTTGTACATCCACAGATGTCCTGTCCGGAAATGTCCAAATGATAAGTTTGGCAGTGAAACAAGCTGCCTTCAAAGGTGTGATGGGTTCTGCTGAGCTTTATTGGATCCTAACACATCATGTCTTCTGGTAAATCCAAAATATTCTTCTGAGAAGTCTTTCCTTAGAATCATGGATGGCATATCTCTGCAAAGGAGGGACCAAGCATTTGGTCTGATTTAATCTGAACGGAAACAGAATGTGTGTTGCTGTAATGCAGGGAACAATACCTTTGATGGCATGTAGAGTACTGTTCCCATGCATTCCTTACTAGAATAATATCTAGGGTTAGCAAGGTGTGTTCCGAGGCCAGAAACTGTTAGCTTCAAAGCAGGTAACATTTCTTAACAAGAAAGCTGACCCTTGTGTCTCCTTCTGTTCTTCCCTGTGGAGTGCCACTTCTGGATCCAAGTCAGCATTTCTCACAAGGGACAAGTGGCAGATCCAGTTCTCCATGCAAACATATCCCCTTTGGCCTGGGACTAGGGTACTTATCTCTGTTCTTGATCTTGGCCAAGAATATCATTTTTCTAGTGGTCGCCATCAGAAACTGGTTTTACAAGCCTAGATGCACAAAGACCACGTGCCAGACGTTCTTGCTGGAGGAATGCACCTTCAGGGAGAATATGTCTGGCTAATGATTACAACAGCAGCTGTTGGTTTCTTCTGCTACTTGCTTACTAAATGCTGTGCATGCCTCCCTGTGGTAAACACAGGATCAACAAAGAAAAAGAACTTCAGAGTTTCCAGTGGTTGGCAAAAACAAGTTTCCAGGGAACAGATTTATACTGGCAGAGATTGCAGCTGTGTTATCAGATGAACAATTTTCTGATTCCCCCTCCCAAATCTTGCCCTTCTTTAAGAGTGTGAATTGTGAATGTATTTATCTTTCCTCCATAAAGTGCATGGCATATTTTTATCCTAACAACTCTATAAGGTCAGGTAGACTGACCGACCGGCCTCAACCAAAATCTTCCCAATCTACAGTATATCCAATACTCAAACCATTATATTTTAAGAGTTAAAAGATCCAAAATTAAGAGATCTCTAGTATGATTTATTGTGTCTGTCCCTTAGTTTTACTCTTAAGGAATTTTGGAATAGTGTTAATCTCACAGCAAGCTTGCAAGTTAGGGTGAACTGAGAAATGAGTCACTGGCACTTTGTCATCCAGTGAGGGGTTCATAGCAAAGTAGGAATTTAAGCTCAGATCTCTTGGATCTAAGTCAACTATCTATCTGCTAGATCACATCAATGTTCCTTCCTGCAAAAGCATGCCTCTGTTGTTTTGATTGTCCACCTCACCCTTGTGCAAGCCTAAAGATCACCTGCCTTGTCATCCATCCCCCTTAGTCAGCCCTTAGTCACCAAGGGAGTTGGAAGAATGCACAGGGTTAACAGAGACCGATGACATCCACGCTATCGTTACATAATTCTCAATCTGTCTTGGATTCCCCGACAGACGGAAATGGACTCTTATAGAACAGAAATGAACTATTACAGAACATTATGGCCTCCAGTAATTGAAGAGATTAATTGACAAATTACATGGCAGGTGCTATTAATGTCTTGAAGGACGGAAACTAGTATTTAAACAAGGATCTGTTCTCAACTTTGAAGTGTAACTATCTTCAGGGTAAGGACAGGTGGCTTTATAGAAGCCTGGATGCTTTGCTCGGGGCTATGATTCAGCTGCCTCTAGGGAGGAGTGACTAGGCGACAACTGCACATGGATGTAAACAGCCCTGGTGTATAAGGCACTTAATCCAAGACTACAAGAAGTAGGGAGAATCCGTTACATTACCTTAAGAAAATGGACAAAAAGAATTAAATTAATTTCAGATGTAGTGCTGGAGTGCTGAGGACACTACAGACAGCCAAAAGAACAAATAGATGGGTCCTACAACAGATCAAGCCTGAACTTTTCCTGGAGACAGATGCCTAAACGAAAGTGTCATACTTTGGCCACATCATGAGAAGGCACAAGACAATGTTAGGAAAGGTAGAGGGAATTAGAAACAGAGGCAGCTCACAGATGGATGGGCTCAATTAAGGAGGTCATAGGTATAAATCTGCAAGAAGAATAGTGGAGGATAGGGAGTCTTGGAGATGTCTCATCCACAGGGTCGCCATGAGTGACTCGAGGGTGGTTAACAACAAAATAAGGAAATGAAGCATAATTTTATATCATGACCTACCCAGACTGAGCCTGTTGATTCCCTGTTCTGCCAGTTAGACACAAAACCTGACATTCCTTTGTGGAGTTTTAGCCCAACAGCCTTATATTGTAATCAAAGTAACTCGTCTGTACTTTCAAAGCTGAGCCAGAATTTGAACACGGGTTGCTTACATATACGGCCACTTGCAAGTTGCTGCCCTAGACCAGAACTGGAAGTCAAAGATGGAGAAATGAAACCCGTTAATAATTATCTGACACCTGCACAAATCTTCAGGATCATAAAAGAATCTATTAAATCTCTTTATAGACTTTTATTCTAGAAATAATATGCATTCTTCAAAATCTCATCAGCAGGGAGATGTGGAACCCTGTCATTTGAGAGTGGAGTGAGACCTTGGCCTTAACCAGTGGCATGTAGGAATCAGAAGACTCTTGGAGGATATTATTGCAAAATGGAGTAACAAGGGAAGAATAATTTATTGAAAACAGTTATGTATCAGATGGAGGTTGAGACCCAAATTCTCACTGTAGCATGAAGCTGTACCTGGATGTAAAGTCTGACATTAGTCAGCCCTCTGTATCCAGAGATTTAACCATCCTCGGCTTGAAAATATTAGTTTTTTCTCTCCAAAAAGCAAACCTTGCTGTTGTCATTTCATATAAAGAATGCTATTTTATCACCCTATTGTATACAATGGGCATCCATGGATTTTGGTATTGAGAGGGGGGAGGGCTGGAACCAAACCCAAGGATACCAAAGGCCCACTGTATAAACTGGAAACAAAAAGATAAATGAATAATTTATATGGGATCATAACCTTCTCAATGCTGATGAATTTGTTATTGTATCTGGTTTGATTCACTTATTTTAATAAAATAAACTGCATTATATGATTCAGTTACTCTCATCTCTCAAAAATGTTCATTAAAGCAGTACTATTCAAGATGGTGTTCTCTGAACAAGCACTGGTCTGCAAGTTTCTCTGAAACTGAGAAACATGGCGCACATACGGTACCAGTTCCTGGCACATTAGGAAAACAAGTGGCTGGTCCCACAACATCAAATATGTTGAGAAGCAGTCACTTACAGGAAAACCATCTTCTTTTCTGACATCTTTATTTATTAGAGGTAATTTTTAATCAAGGGCCTAAATACACCAATGGCACCGGCTCTTGGAAGCTAAACAGGGTCAAGACTAGTTAGTATTTGAATGAGATACTACCAATGAACACCAGGTGCTATAGGCTGTATTCTAGAGGAACTGGCAAAACCACTTCTGAATATTTCTTCTCTAAGACACAAAACACATGGGCCAAAAGCGGTTTCTGGCTGCTTGGGGGGGGGGGGTTGTTTACATGATGCATGCCTGATGCTACCTTCCAGTCCAAAGAACCAGATCAAAAAGGAGCCATTTAAATTCAGCTCCTGGACAGTGCAGCTTGGAACTACATGAAGCAGCTTGCTTTTGAGAAAGGGTCGAGTGACTGCTGCAGTCCCTGCCTGATCGCCAGAGATCGCTCCTCCCCAGCCCTCCGTTTCACCCCTCAGAAAACCCTATGAAATCCATGGGGTCTTCATAAGTCAACAGGCAACTTCAAGGCACAAACACAAAGGATACAAGAATATTCAGTCAGCACCTATAACCAAAGCCAATTACAGGTTGCCATCTCAGTGAGCATTAGGCTCAAAACTTATATACTTACATAGGTAATTTGTTTGTGTATGCACTGAGCATTAAGTAATGAGATAAAGAGCTGTCAGTGAGATTTGTGAAAGTCTTCACATTTGGCGCCAGTTGTTCAGGAACAGCCTTACATTTAATGGAAAACCAGGGGTTAAACCCCCACAGCAGCCTCAAGGGTAAAAATGGGGTTGGTTGTCATTCTACTGACAGTCCAGCTGTAAATGGGGCAGATTCCTTACCTGTAGCTGTGGTTTTTTGAGTGGTCATCTGCGAATCCACACAAATGGGTTATTCTGCCCCTGCGCAGCATTTCCGGATCCTACTGGAATTGCTAGGGAAGACTTTTTGGTAGAAGCTCCGCCCACCCTCACAATCCAAAAAGTAGTCAAGAGTCAATCGTAGTCAGAGCCAACGCAATAAATGAAAGTGAAAACTAAGGAAGGAATGATTCTAAGTGAGGTTCCTAAGCTGCTCACGCAGCAGACGAAAGGAACTGAGAAAGGGCAGGAAGACACACTACCTACATAGTGGGAGGGTGGAGCTACTGTCCAAAAGACTTCCCTAGCAATTCCAGTAGGATCCGGAAATGCTGTGCAGGGGCAGAATAACCCATTTGTGTGGATTCACAGAGATCACAAAGAAGAATGAATGCTTTGTCATGCATGCGAAAAAGTAGGAGGGAAAGTCCCCAATGAACTTTGAAGCAAGCTGCAGAATAAATGCTAAAAGGGATACAAATTAATTTCAGAAAGGACTAGACTGAACTGTATTACTACTTCTGCTTCTAGGCACCAAGACCACAACTGTGAACAAATGAGAAAACCAGTAGCTATGCTTAAAGTAGTCACCTAAAGCAGTAACATGTATTCTAAGTCTAGAAGTAATTGATCTGGCCAGTGTAGAATTTGTGGCTTAATATATATATATATATTAAAAAAAAAAAAGGGGGGGGAGATGTACTAATGGGTAACAAGGGGAGTTTTAATGTCATGGGTCCATTCATTTCTTTCAGTTGATCCAGAGCAGATAGAAATCAAGATTTGCCAAGGAAGCAGACCATGCCTCTTGTCTGTAAGGGTTTCCACCTAAGAGACATATAAAAACATTTCATAAGAAAGGTCTGTACTGAAAGCAAAGAGGCTTTCAGAGGCTTTGAGGCTCCATGTGGTTTTAACATCAGTTCAGTGCTACCAAGATCTTTTAAGTGATATGAATAGTTTTGGTATTCTATGTTTCCATTGCCAAATAGCATTAGGTGTTTTGTGTTTTCATTGCTGAATCCAAAATTTAATACTTGAAGTCTGAGGATAGACTCCCACCAACAGTTGAGGCACCATACAGTTCTGTATTGAAGGAACTTGTTTTTTCAACTAAATATTCATTTAGAACTCCATACAAATGTAACAATTTAAGAATTGACACTCATGCTGAACCAACGCTTTTAAAGACTTGCTATTTCTGCATTTCCTCCATAAAATCAAACCAAAGGAGTTCTTCTCAGTATTAACTGAAACCTCTTTATTATCCAAGCCTCTTATCCCACCCACACCCCGCAGTTATACATACATGACTAAAACATTTGTTTTCAAATGTATCAGATTATTTCAAAATACAGTCAACAAAATTAAGCGAAGGGAATACAAAGTTTGTACACAAACCAACAAAGGACACACAAATTTGCAACAAAGCTGGACATCATACAAAATAAAAAAGTTTATAAATTCACATGGTCTGGGATCTTGTACAGGCTCAATAGGGCCTTTCACGGCGGTCCTGTCTGTGGTCCCCTCTGCAGAGAGAAAAGAGAAAGGTTTTTACAGTACGCTGATATAGCACCCACAGTTGGGCTGAAACAGATGAGGATGTACAGGCTCTGGAAGAGAAAGGCTCAAGATAGGGGTTCATCAGCCTCAACTTCTCAAAAGTATCTACAGTTAATGAGCAAGCAGGGAGAAACCCCGCTCAACCCCATAGAAGAGAGGCCCTGATGTCTGCTCAAGAGACCACTATCCCCTTCAGGACCAGACTCCAGATACTAAGCCAGCTGTTGCCTAACCAGCAAGAGTACCACTCCTACCTTTTTCTTTCCAAACAGATCTATGCTGGCTGAAATTTTGGGCTATCACCTGTGGCATCATCCCTGAAGGGGGTGATGCCAAAGGGGGAGGCTGTTTCTTTAGGGGCAGGGAACATCTCCCTCTTCATGGGAGGTAGGCTGGTGTCTTACACGATGGGAGTCTTTTAAAATAAATTGTCTTGCTGACAAAAGGAAAAAAGAACCTCATGTTATATGGAGACCAAGGGATGGAAATGAATGGTATTTTAATGTGATTTCTTGCTTAATTGTACAAGAAATGCACACTTCCCCAAGTCTTTACAGTATTCTGCTGTTACAGCAATATTTACCGAGAATCCATTTTTCCTGGTCCAAAGTTGCCCCTGTCTCCACCTCTTCCACCCCGGAAGCCACCTCGGTCACCACCTCTTCCTCCACGGAAACCACCTCGGTCAAATCCTCCTCGGCCTCCACGTCGGTCTTCACCAAATCCACCTCCTGGCAAATAAGAGAAGATTCTAAGACTATGCTTCTTTTCCAAAATGCCAATGCTTTCTTCATACATTCAGTCTTGCATTTCAAGGTATACAGCGTTGTTGTTGTTTTTTTTGGGGGGGGGGGACATCCACCCACCCAATATATAATTTATTCATTTCCTATAGACAAACAAGAACATTATCTTGTGTGAAGGTAAATTTTATGTCCATTTAACACACCAAAGGAAATCTTAAACATCAATTTTCTTCTACTCACCCATGTGTGGTCCCCCAGGGCCATCTGGTTTTGGTGCTTTGCACTGATTGCATTCATTCCGCCATGAGAAATTCATATTCTCACATGTTCTACAACAGAGAAAAACAAGAGAGATTAATCAAGTACCCATAAGTCCTCCTTTTCCCACCCTATCACTCAACTCTAAGTATGTTACTTACGGATTGGGGCATTTCCAGTCTCCTGCACGCTGCTGGCCACCTCCCCCACTGGGGAAGCCACCTCTGTTGCCGCCACTGGAACCACTGTTGCTTCCACCTCCTCCTCCTCCTCCAAACCCACCACGGCCCATGGGTCCTGGGGAAAAGGAAGACAAGACAATAGCTGTGATCAAGTGTCAGCGATTTTCTGAAAATGCATTCCTGTTGTTATCTCCTAGGTGAACACAAGCTCCCTCACACCGACTAAAATGTTACTTTCTATGTCGACTGGAGGGGGCAACTGTGGAAGGATAGAGGGATGCATAAGCCTCCATCCCCTTAAAGCCTCTAGGAAGTATGGGAGTATATTTGCCATGTCTGGGTTTTCTCCTGGAGCCAAGATGTTCCAAGGGGGCAGCATAATCTAGTAGAAATGCATTGTGCCCATCCCTAGTGAACATTTTGGAGCATTTTCGGGCAAAATCTGTGGAGGTCCAGGACCCTCCAAACATGCTGGAAATGCCCTCCATCCTTCCTATCACAATGCCTTTGGGGACATTCTGGAGCAAAAAATTATGCCTGACCCCTGGGGGGCACATGCCTGATACAAACAACCAGAATGATACGTATATCCATCTTGTTGGCTGCATTCAACAGAACAGGTTGACTTTCCTCTTTCCACCACTGAGTTCAAGAAATAAACCCCTTTTTGTTGAACCATAGTAATGGCAACAGCAATCAGTTTTACTGAGTGATCCAGTACTATTAAATCACAAAAGAGAGGACACATACCTCCTCCTCTGCCACCACGTCCTCTTCCTCCACGACCATTCCCACCACCTCGATTGAAATCTGCCCTCCGGGTAGCAAATGAAACTTTGATGGGGTTGCCTGAGAACTCTTTCCCTGGTAAAAGAGTGGGACAAACCCATTTATCCAACAAGATATAAATGTTTGCTCTGCTAACACTTCTCCTTACTGCACTTCTGGTTCCTTTCCAATACTACAGAAAATCCTTTCTTTTCCACTCATATGAGAAATGTATAAATGCTTTCAGGTTCCACTCCCAGCAGCCCCCCCCCCCCAAAAGGCAATTCAAAGGCAGGAACTCACCATCAAACCAATCAATGGCAGCCTTTGCAGATGGGGGATCATCAAAAGAAACTGTAGCTTCTCCTTTCAATTTTCCTGTTTCACGGTCTGTGTATAGGTTAATCATGGGCTGTCCAGTCTTTTTGTTTGTCTGTAAAAGACACAATAAATCAATCCATAGTCAATTCTAAGGCTGTCTTCTACCATATGATTTTCTCTTTACACCTATAATAGGGGATGCTGACCACAGCTGCTTAGACATTGTATGTTTGTGCAAGGTAAATATATAGAAAACGATCTTGAAATCTTCAAATGTTTGGACAAGTACTTTCAGCAAAATGTAACACTGAAAATTCTGTGATTATATTTAGATGGCTGCTGCCACCAGCAAATTCATAAACTGCATTCAAGGATTTTTCCAGGTCTTAACTGTCCCAGTTCATCTATAATGCCTACTTGCTATGCAACACTTTCTTACCGTGAAGGAATGTAAGACTCTTAAACATAGCTTTCCTACTCATGAGATCCTTTCAAAGGCACAAAAGGCACCAATTTACCTTGATTATGCCAATCTGCTTGAAGTAGTCTGCTACTGACTCGATAGTTACATTTTCACCAAGTCCCTGAACAAAGATGGTGTTGTTGTCAGAGTTATCCTGTTCTCCAGCTGCAAAGTAAGAAAATGTTAAATCTCACACTAGTTTAGATTTGTCTCCAGTTTCCACTTCCCAAAATAGGCCTTTCCACAGCCATTAAACAAAGAGACAAGATAAAATTCATCATGCTGTTTTCTCCACTGTATACTGTTTGTTGTACAGGATCAATGAAACATACACAAGTTTATACATTCAAGGTGGCACACTCTTCAGCTGAACAGAACACTGACATTCAAGCTGAACGTTATCTTTATTATTTACTTATTGTACTTCATTCAAAATTTACGCCATTTAAATAAGAATGAAACATGTTTTTTGATCCTGTTAAGAATGCTTCCTATTTGCTCATAGGATACTAAATAAGTATAGTGTAAATCTGGGGATACCACACATCTCTCTGGGATTCATGTCCCCATCTTCAAGATAGAATATTTACTCATCATTGAGGGACTTAAGATTCCAAATCCTTCCCCACTTATTTTGAAACTGTATCTGAATGTTAAAGAACTAATCAAACAGATAGTTACCAGAATCATGTCGTGAGCCTTGGTCCCGTGGTCCTTTTGTACATGAAAATAAGGAAGGAGAGATTCTGTTAGTGTGTGAGAACATTCAATCTGTTTTCTCACATCAGCACCACCATCACAAACACATTAGCAACAGGCCAGTGTTGGAACATATGCAGCCCAAGTTTACTGTAAGTGTAAGAAAAACACTCCCTGTCTTCACAAGTGGTCCATGTCCTAATGACAAAACTGCTTATTACAAAACCAGTTACCACTGTTTCCTCTGAATCATACTCAAACCTAATTTTTTGCAGCTTTGCAGGGACGAGCATGGCCTCAAAGCACCATTGGACAAACAACTTTGAAACATCTGTTTTGACATCATCTTTTTATACCATATGTCAGCCACTGCTACCCAGAGTCTCTTATTGACCCTTCATCAGTTTAAATCTCCAGCATCTTGGTCTGTAGCAGCAAATTGCAGGCCTTATATATTTCATGATATAAAACACATAATGAAACTTTATGCATAGAGAAGAAACCACCTTATACCATAGAACACATTTATAATAAGCCCTTTAAAATGAGCTTTGTAATTTTTTTGGGTAAACCTTCAGGTTATTTATTTGCACCAACCATTCCGCCTTTTTAACATTCTATATATGTTTTCCTATTTTGACACCATTCATTGCACTTAAGTCTTAATTTTTGAAAGCTTATGCCCAACACTGGTCTCAAATGCATTGACAATCCTACACAAAGAGTACTTTAGAAAATGTTCATGCCAAGCCTATTTCAGCAAACCCTATGGGAACTTTCTGAAAACCAATTTTGGTTTGGTACATTCAAAGTTCAAAAATAAAAAAAGACCTTGTGTGAACGTCATAGATTAAAACCAAACTCTCAAATAGAAGCCCATGAAACCACTTATTAGTCAAAGAGCTCTTAAGAGTTTCATACAGACAAAATTGCACTTTCAAGTTTGAAGGGAGTGGTTTCTCCCATATATTCCTTGTACCAGTAACATTTTAAACAAGGTACCATTAAACCGTTGTTTTACCATGTTTCCTGAAGACTGCATGCACTTCCATTAACATATTTTAACCCAACATTCATATGTGTGTTTTCAAGAAAGGACAACACACTAACCCAACACTTACAAAGTGAATTTTTCCTCAAGTACTCCCAACAAAACACAAGTCTCAAGGTTTGTTTTCTCCCATCTTGTTGCAAGACATACAACCAAAATGTACTGTATTGGCACAAGAACTTGGCTGAGTAGAAAGCCCCATAACATGGAAATCAATACCATAGATACAACCAACCATTTTGGCATATGTGCCACAACAGGGGGTGCTCCCATAGGTTTTTATCTGATAAACGGTGGCTTTTCAATTTTTTTTGGCATACAAACAGAGTCTCTGAAAAATATATAGAAATACACTTTTGTGGTTCAAGTTTTTGAACTCTTTGGACTTACCACCAAATTTATTGAAGCCACCACCTCGCTCACCACCGCTGAGGAGATAAGTTAGAAGATAATGATGCTTTTTTCCATGGCTAAAAAGGTTTGTTGCTAGAAACTACACCATTTCCTTTAAGATGCTGGCCAACACTTATGTTTGTTTCTTCTTGAAGATCTAAGTACAACCTGCTCCACCTTTTCCTGGCCCTCAGCATTTTTTTAAAATGTATCGTTACACCCTTGAGAAGGTTTGAAAGTGAAACATCTTTAGTGTTTAGTCATTCTTGCTTCTGATCTTGAACCGTAACATGAAGCGTCGTGATGCAGCTTTTGAGACAATGTTGCTTTCCTTGTAGCCGTCCTATTCTTGGCAAGATTGCTGAACCAAGCTTGTTGTTAAAATATTGCATACCGTGCACGCTGTATTTCCAGTTCACCCTTCTCAAGTTTGGCTTATGTTTTTGCAATTTTTTTCTTGTTTTACAACCCTAAATGCAGATATCTGCTTTGAAAGCATATAAGAACCCATTCCCTCATATTGCGTACTCATAATAGTAATTTATTTCAGCTCTTAGGACTGCATATCTGCCTGCCATAAGATCTCTCTCCCTTCCTCAGACCCTTAACTAACATGTGGAAGGTGGAGATTTGATTAAAGTTCATTGACTTTCACCTGTGGCACACAAAATGCAGAATTCGTTAACAGAGCAGGTATTGTTAACAGGTCAACAATTTTTCATATGCAAACAACCCTTCAGCTGTTCCCACCTATACTCACCTCTCTATCTCATATCTCCCAATCAGTAGGGACCCACATAGTCAATGCTGCATAGCAACCATTTTCTCTTGACCACAGTGCTTTAATTACTCCTCCACAAAAAAGGAGGCAGTACACACACCCAAGAGCAGATGAAGATACTGCTTTGCCACATATAAACCACAAGTACAAGTAGTCCAGCCACCATGTGGAAAATCCAGAACACTTTCTTTTAGCCTTTATTGGCACTCATTATATGGCTAGACCACAACATTATAACCCCAAGGAAAGCTGACTTACAACCTACATAAAAGTTTCTCTTTCTGAAGAGATTTCTATAACCATGAATTATATTTGTCAAACATATAAACCAGGCACCATCAGTGTATCTCATCAGGTTTACACTGGGGTAAAGTTGAAGAACAACCCTATTGTTTGGACATCAATTTCTTTTACATAAAAAGGAAGTATTGATGTTGTTATATATATTGGTAAGTAACTGTAACGTGACTCAAAGAGGACCATAATTCACCTTTGAGGAACAATACTTAAGTCCATATCATGTGCACATTTGAGGTTGTAAACAGGTGTAAGCAGAAATAAAGATGAAAATGCAATGTTTCCTCCCATGCACAGACTAGTTAACTGTAATGGCTGATTGTCAGAAAGCAGAGTTTTAGCTCTTTCACATGCAGACAAGGAACACAAAACCTTGGCATTCATTAAAAACTCATTCCAGTCAAGGAAACATTCTGATCTCTACAGTATACATGGTGGCATCCCACACTTGTTTCCTGAAAACTATGAATTTCAGTCATTTATACACTGCACCCTCCCAGAAGAGGTTGGCTTTTTAAAAGCAAGTAAAAGGTGAGTTACTAATTGCAAAAAACCCATTCCCTCTCCCACAACAAGTGACTGGACACCTACCCCATGCCTCCACGACCACCTCTGCTGCCACCTCTACCACCACTCCGATCGAAGCCACCTCTACCATATCCGCCGCCACCGCTGCCGCCTCCACTGCCTCTGCCTCGGCTGCGGTCTGGCTGACCCCCATATCCACCTTGATCCTGGCTGCCATAACCTCCTCCACTACCACTTCCACTCATGGAGGACTGATCCTGGCCATAGCCACCAGCTGAAGGAGAAAAACAATACAAAACAAACAAACAAACAAACAAAAAACAGTATTAAGAGCAGGCTATGAAACTCTTGGGTTTCTGACAGTAAAAGGCCATATAGTGGAGAATCAAGATCAGCAGGTGCCCTTGCTTCCACTAGATGGCAGTCAAGGGCTTTTTGCAGACTGCATTGCACCAAATTTTGTTCATGTACAGTATTTCATGTCTGGCTTTAAACAGAGCAGAGTTAGAAGGAAAAAGTACTCACATCCACTGCCGCCTCCTCCTCCACTGCTACTGCCACTGCCATACTGACTTTGCTGGCTGTAGCTTTGGGGTGGATTGTAGGAAGGCTGCTGCCCATAGGAGCTCTGCTGCTGGCTGCCATAACTTGACTGCTGGCCATAACCTCCGCTCTGGGTTTGCCCATAGCTGGAGGCTTGAGAACTGGTACCATAACTAGAAGTTTCAAAAAGAGACACGTAAGATTTCAGGAGACAAAAAAAGCAAACCGTACTTTCCTAACCCTATGAAGATGGAGTCCTGGATTCTATTTGACACTGGGACCAAACAATTCCACAAGAGTAGAATAAGCCTGGATTGCCATGATCACTCTCCAATAAGATCAGAGAAAGCACAGAAGGATATCTGCCATAAACAGAAACAGCCTAAATCCAACAAATGTGCATGATTCCCCACCTACGTGAAAAGGGGAATAGCAGTCTTTACTTTTTCTTTGGGTGCTACTGCTATAAATGACCAAGAGGTTTCTTTAAAAATACCTTCCAGTGGTGGAGCTGGCTGGCTGCTGGGAGTAGCTGGGATATGATGACTGTTGTCCATAGGATGTCTGAGAAGTCTGACTGCTGCCATATCCTGTTGATGAGCCGTAAGCCTGTGGTGTTGACTGAGTGCCATAGCCAGCTGTTTGGAAAACAAAATTTGCTGTTATTCGATCTCAAATGGCATGCAACTATCATCAGTTTTTAAAATTATTATTAGTCAACAATGTAAGAAGTCTCATACACAGTACTGGCAGGTCAGGGAGTAAAAAAAGATGCTTTGGCCCGTTACAGACTGCCTAAAAGCGGCAGTCTGCCAGCGCTGCTGGTTGCTCTGCGAGGGAGCTGCAGCAGCCAAAGCTCGGAGCAAAAAAGAAGCGCCAAAATGGTGCTTCTTCCCGAGGCGCGGTTATGACGCTGCGAGGTGCCAATCTTGCACTTGCAATGTCATAAGCACCGTGCGCACGTAATGGCGGCACCTGTGTGTATAGGGCGCCACCATTATTACGCCCCCGTCACACGATAGGGGTGAGGCCGGTGTGGACGCTAGGTCCCCGGCCAACCCCTATCACGTGATGGGGGCACCTCAAGAGCCCGTATGTAACGGGCCTTTATTACCTGAAGCTTCCAACCTTCTCAAGACACTGACCCTCTAAATTGTAATCACCTAAAAACCCCTCAAATGCTGCATGGCCATTTAGCAAAAGGTTGCTGTGATGGGGTGCAAGAGTGTCATGCTTCCCTGATCAGCCACATAGGCAGTCAGCTTGCTACAGTACTGTACTAAAGACAGAATGACCATCCAGTGTTCTACCCACAAAAGTGAGTCCTGTCACAGCTCAGCCATTTTCTTTTGTTATATTCTCCTAGATATTCAAGAAACCAGAAAGATGATATGTTACAATACTTACAGCTTTGAGTTTGGCCATAAGAAGAGCCGTAACTACTTTGGCCATATCCTGAAGTATCTGCTGATTGACCGTAACCACCATAACTCTGCTGCCCATATGGCTGGCTAGTCTGCTGAGAATAGCCCTGTGTGGGTGGAGTTGGGTAGGCCCCATAACTAAGGGAAAAAGAAGAACAAAAATTCAGCAAAGGGAACTTGTCTCCACAGTAAACTTACAATCAAAGGTAAGATTGAATTCCTCTCTGCAACTGTTACTATTTTTATTTAGGGAGCTTTAACTATAGACTCTACTTTTGCCTCTACAAATAATTGCCACATAGTTTCAACACTGCAGATTAATGTCAACAACCACAAGGAGTGCTCTGGTTCTTGCTTTGTCTAAGTCCTATTACTAACATTTGAACTGGGAAGGTTTGGATATGGTCCAGAACAAACAAATCTAAGTAATTGTAACTGGACCATATTTCTAATAGCCAACACATTCCTCACAGTTAACACATTTTTATACAGAATTTCCTAATTTCATAGTGGCTTGTAGCTGAAATGAACATTAAAATTTAAGCAATTCTGCCCACTTCTTGATAAAATATAATAAAGAACTAACTAGCACTACTATTACTAGGAAATGAGGATCCTGGGAAACCCTCCAAGTTTTTTTTACATACAATTTATTAGTTTATCTCTTCAAAATTACAGAAACAAGAAGGCTTTAGTTCACATATGACTAATACTGAAGTTACTGTACACAGAAAGCCTCTGAAGGTGCATGAAAGGCAAGCATTTAAAGTTATTTACCTCTGTGTTGCTGACTGACTATAATCTGCAAGAGAAAGAGACAACCACATTAGAATCAGTTTACAAAGAAAGGAATGTCCTGCACAAAACATTTCTGACCATCTAACCTCACAAATAAGCAAGAGGGGGGGGGCTTTCTTTGTGTGACAGTGGCTGGGGTCCATTTGTTGACATTTGCTTCAGAAATGCAAGCATGTAAATCTAATACAGGCCAAGCATGAGATGTAGCACATGTTCTCCCTCCACGCGCCACATTCCCAACACTTTTGCCTTGCTTTCCTATAAAAAATTCACATTGCATTTGTACCCAAGAAAAGCCCCCCTCCTGCCCTGCAAAAAACCAATCACTTCTATGAGGCATACTTCAAAGATATAATAGCCATGTTGGTCTGTAGAATCAATATGTAGAGAGATCTTGTAGCACCTTTGAGACTAAGTGAAAGAAAGTAATTGGCAGCATGAGCTTTCATAGACTTCAGGGCCCAAACACAGCCAAAATAAAGCGGCTCTGGGCCACTTTAGAAGTGTGCTGTTTAAATGGCGCATGTGTCTTAAGAGGCAGGAAGCTGTGCCAAAACCACACTCTAGTCCTAAGGACTGGAGCACAGCTTTGGAGCAGCTTCTGGGCTCTTAAGAGGCATGTGTCACTTAAGCAGCATACCTCCAGAGTGACCCGCAGCAGCTTTATTTTGGCCTGTCTGTTTGGGTCCTTCAGTCCACTTCCTCAGATGCATCTGGGGTAGTAGACTTAAGTCTACGAAAACTCATGCTGCAATTTCTTTCTTTCAGTTATTCTCAAAGGTGCAACAAGCTCTCTTGACATATTGATTCTATGAGGCACGAATGAACTTCATGGGAAGGAGCAGACCATTCTCTCCACACCAGTCCTCTTGTGCCACTGTGTCGTAGGCTCTCTGTTGCTGATAACACCAGCAGTCCAAAGCCGCCAAAACCAGAGCATAGTGAATGATTTAAAAGCTCACAGGAGCCTAAGGGAGCTCTCCTCGGTGGCACCACTTGACCCAGTTTCTACAGGATTTTGGCATACTGCCTTTGGGCCAATGCACCCAAGACAAATAATGGCCACCTTTCCCAGTTCAGATCATGATTATAGCACCCCCTCTGCTAAATCCAACTTCCACAGGGTGCATCCACACTGGAGAAATAATCCAGTTTGAAACCACTTAATTGCCATGGCTCAATGTTATGGCATTCTGGGGTTTGTACTTTGATGTAGAACCAGGGAGCTTATCACACTGGGGCTAATTTTGGCATTAAAGTGCAATTAAAGCACATTTAAAGCATCCTGCATATAAAACAAAACAGCAAGTAATTGCACAAATGATTCTCACACGCAAGTGTGCAAATATCGCAATATCGGAAATGCATTGTTGCTGAAATCCCAAGATGCACGTTAATGTGTCTTTGTGACCACTTTAACGAGCAGGTTTTGTGTGGCACCATGTGAAATAGTTTTGTGTAATTATGCGCTTTTCCTTGGATATTCCCAGGATAAAAACTCCTGAGGCTCTCTGACAGAGAAAGCCACATGGCTCACAAAACTAAAATTCCCAGAATTCCATAGCACTAAGTCATGGCAGTTAAAGCGGTGTCAAACTGGATTATTTGCAGATGCAGCCCTACACTCCAAGATGGTAGATGTCAGAACAGGAAGCACACCCACCGCTCATGGGGCTCCACATTGATATACAACACAGAGAGCAAAGTCCAGTTTGTTAAACAAAGGCTTCAGAAGCAGAGCTGAGGGGGAGCATCCTTCGCGCACGCGCAGAGCCCACTGAAAGGAGAAGCAGTTGGAAGCGCGTGGGCGGCAGAATAACTCAAGCGCCCCAGCGACGGAACAATGGGGGGAAGCGAGGACCCGGATGTAACACTGCGACAAAGGCAGCCTTCCAGGCGCATGCGCAGTACCTCTCAACGGCTTTTCTAGGATCTTTTTCGCTCGGACAAACCCACCACGCATGCGCGTGCCTCCCCCTCCATCCGCCAGAAACCGCAACGCCGACGCTCGCTTCAGAGGGGATTTTTCCACTACCCTCCACAGCTACGCCTGCGCCTGCGCGGTTGCCTGGCGCCGCCCCTGCTCTTCGTCCCTCGGGAACCCCGTCTTTCTCTCCTCATAGAATCCCATCCCTTCCTCCCTCGTTCCCTCAGAGCCGACTTTAGGTCGGCGGAGGCGGCAGGGCCCTGTCTTCGCTCCCGCCTTCTCTCAGCGCCCTAAAATGGCCGCCGCTCATGGCGCAGTTAGGATACACTAAGCAAGGAGCAAGGCAATACAATACGCGTTAATGGCAGGGCCAGACATTAACGTTACTGCATTAATCCACCCGCCGTAACTGAAGGACGCTCCAGAGCGATGGAAAAAGAGGGACTCTGAGCCCATTCTCTCCCATTGGTCTCAAAATGGATCCCTCGCTTCCCCTTGAGCCCCGCCCAGTCAAAGCCTCGCTCCCTTCCGGCCATTGGCACCGATTCCAGCCTCTCCCTGAAGCCTTTGCAGCCCAAGGAGGGAACCCCAAGTCTATCACCCCGTCTCTCTTTATCCAGAGGCTGACGACGGGCGTCACTGTCCCTGGGCTCCACTCAGCTTCCCAGTCGTCTTTGAAACGCCGCGTCTTTCCCCTCCAGAGTCTTAAAGGCTTCCATCAACAAACAGCCCGGTTCAATACACATATATATGCATATATAGCTATATACACACATTCTGAAACACTCCTTGTGTGTGTATATATATGTTTATATATCTTTATATTCACCTTTCAAAGGTCATCTTCCAATAATTAGCAATCGATTCCAGCATATATTTTTATATATATATATATATGTGTATATATATATATATTTTAAAAACCCCTCTCATTATTATTGTCCATTTATTATACTTGTTCATATGCCGCCCCTTTCCTCTAAACTGGGACTCGAGAGTTGCTGAGAGTAAGGATTAAAAACAGTACAATTACAAACCATATTTTACTTTTTATGCTTTCATACCGCAATAATTCAAGTCCCTTTCAATGCAACGTCTTCCCACGTTTTTAATCGTCCCGTTTATGACCTTCGAAGCCGCTCCGAGTCCCAGTTTGGGGGGAAAGGGCGGGATATAGTAAGTATGTATAGTAACTAATATCTGTATATAAACACCTTTGTACATATGCATATACACACACGCGCATATATCCAACTACAACTCACAGGACTTCAAACACACACACATTACACACACACACAGCAGAAACACACACTTTTATATATGTACTATATATAACATAGAGAGTCGTGCTGATCCCTGGGGCGCTGGAGGCCCAGTCCTTAAACTGGGTGAATCCCAGTTCAAGAGCAGAGCCATTGAATGGGGGGATCCAACACATGGGCCGATCCCATTGACCCACTGGGTCTACTCTAAGAGAAAACGAGCAACTGGGTTTAATATACTTCCCCATAGATGAGTTCCCCTTCCTCACCGTTAGACGCCATGGCTCTGGCCCCCCACGAGTTTCCTCCCCAGCTGGGCAAATTGGAGCCTCTCTCTCCTCACCTCCCCGCCTGAAATGGCTTTCCTTGACCCCGCTCCCTGCTCTATTTATACCGCCCCGCCCCTCCCTTTGCCTTTGGGTCAAACCATATTAGGTTACAAGGGGGGGAAATGGGAATAAATGAGGTTTCCTTCCCCCGGATAAACTAGGCTAATTGACTCGGAACAATCTCTCTTTCTCCTTCTGAGGTGTCCCGAACCTCTCTATTTATTATTCTAAAAATGGCTTGTTCTAATGCTTCTTTTCTGATAAGAGAACGTGATTTGGACCCCCCCTCTCCTGCAGCGCAGAAATGGTACATCCCGGATTGAAAGAGAGGGTGGAATGGAATGAGATCACGCCGGGAAGGATGGAAGGAACCAAATTAGCAAAAAAGGGGGGTTGGCTGAGGAGGGTGAAGGAAGGAAGGAATTATAAGCGGCGGGGGGGGTGATCTTTTGATGAAAAGCGAGCAATTTGATTGCTCCCAAAGCGGCTCAGAGATAAAACCTTTAGAATTATTATAAAATTCAAACAATTAAAATGTATATAATATATATAATCACATAAAATACACTGTATAAAATAATAATATAAAACTACACAAAATTGATTTTCCTTCCCTGTTTCAAAGGAACACACAGAATAAACAAGAGCGTATTCGGCGACACTAAAAATCCTAACATTTTTCTTGAACATGTCATTTTAGAATAAGAAAGAAGCTTCTAGATTATCTGCCCCCCCCCTTTTCTTCTCCCCTGCCTTTATTCCTCTCAGATACATTCGTTTTTGTGTAGCATTTGTAACATTTTAGAACTGGTTGCCTTCCGTTCCCCCCCTTTTTTTCGTGGAATGGTTTCTCCCAAGGAGAAAGGCTTTTTGCTCTGTCTCTGAAACCGGTTTGATCCGGTTCGGAGGCCTGGCCTGGCTTCTCCTGAATGGCTCTTTGGGGCGTTGGCATAGCAACCGTGGAAATTAGGTCAATAGCCCAGACCCAAAGAGACATTCTCCATAGATGGGAATGGAGCATGAGGGAGGCCTAGCTATGGGCCACAGCATGCCCATGTTATATTATATTATTATATTATATTTTATAAAATATTATAATATAATATATATTAGATTTATATGATACCATAAGTTATAATATAAATACCATAAAAAAAATAAAAATAATATGTTATAATAATAATTAATAATTTGTTTTATTTATATACCACTATTCCAAAGATCATAGCGGTGAACAACAAGTAAGCTAATTAGCAAGTAAGCTAATTTGCCCCCAACAGTCTGGGTACTCATTTTAGCGACCTCGGAAGGATGCAAGCCTGAGTCGAGCTTGGGCCCTTTTGCTGGTCTTGAACTCGCAACCTTGTGGTTTTGAGTAAATGGCTGCAGTACAGTATATTAGATTTATATACCATAAATTATAATATATTATGATATAATATATATATATATATATATTTATGCTAACAAATTATAAAATATTATAATATATATTAGATTTATATGATGACATAAACAATAATATAACATAATATATATTATATTTATATGATAAATATAATGTATATTAAATTATATATATTGTAACATAAAAATTTATATAATTCATAATTATATATATATTATAATACTATGTATATATCTATATTATATATAGATATTAATATTAATATATATTATATATAATTAAAGCTATTAGTATCATTAATATATAATATATATAATTATGTACTTTTTTTAACCTGAGAGAAAACCTTTCTAGGAATCTCTAGTACAACTCTATGGTCAATATCTGCCAGAAGTGGACAGAATTGCACCGGAGGGCCTACAAAAGCCTGGAGAATCTCTTTGTGTTCCTATTATCATGCCATAACTTCTCCCATGTTCTCATAGTGAACGTGGCATTTACTGTGTAAAAAGGGAGAAGCAGGTACAATTTACATTGTTATGAATTGCTAACAATAAACCAATTGAGAATGGCATATGTAAGAAAAGTGTGTCAGTGGCAAGAGACAGAAAAAGCAAGCCCATTATCCTCACATAGACACAAATGCATCTAATGATGGGAGCTGTAGCACATAAAAGTGTATGTCAAATACTGTTTGTTGTTCTTGATGCTTACATAAGACTGACTGTTGTTTCTACTTTACATAGTAAATACATTCATAATGCTTATATTCATATCAGTGTTATCTGAAAACACAGAAAAATTATTTATATCAAACAACTAATATTAAATAGTAACAGTGCTTTCATAACAAACTGGAGATCCAAGGATGCCACAAGCAAATAGTAAAGGCAGTTTTACTTCACACCAAGTGAAATAAATCGCAAGTTTTAACTTGTTTCCTATAGCAGTTCATTGGCTTCTCCCAAGAAGAACAGAAACTCTTGTAGGTTAAAGGACTATTTTTGGTAGTGGGATGGGAAACTGACCTGAAGAGATGTGGCCATTAAGTGGATAAGCCTAGCTAGGGAAAAAGAGTGCATTGGTTTTTCATTTTACTGCTGAAAACCGGGATCCGTGTGGCCAAGCAACATCTGTGTGGTCAAGATGGTACACAATCATTAACTTCTGTTGTGAAGTCAAAGGCTTTCATGGCCGGCATCCATATTTTTTTGTGGGTTTTTTGGGCTATGTGGCCATGTCCTAGGAATAATCTCTTCTAGAACATGGCCACATAGCCCGAAGAACCCACAAAAAACTATTTGTGGGTTGTTTGCTTTTGCCAGAACCTATTGGGAAGGACAATTCTTCCCCCAAGAGTTAATTGCATGCACAGCAAATGTTAGCAATGTGCGAAGTATGGACAATGCATTGCCTGTACTGAAGTGCCAGAGAGACCAAATAGAAGAGCTCTGCATTCATAGAATCACAGAGTTGGAAGAGACCACAAGGGCCATCCAATACAATCCCACTCTGCCATGCAGGAATACACAATCAAAGCACCTCAAACAGATGGCCATCCAGCCGCTCTGTTTAAAGTCATCCAAAGACAGAGACTCCATTACTTTCCAAGGAAGTGTATTCCATTGTCGAACAGCCCTTACTGTCAGGAGGTTCCTCCTAATGTTGAGGTGGAATCTCTTTTGCTGTAGCTTGCATCCATTGTTCCAGGTCCTGTTCTCTGGAGCAGCAGAATACAAGCTTGCTCCCTCCTCAATATGACATCCCTTCAAATACTTAAACAGGGCTATCATATCACCTCTTAATCTTCTTCAGGCTAAACATCCCCAGCTCCCTAAGTCGTTCCTCATAGGGCATGGTTTCCAGACCCTTCACCATTTTTGTCGCCCTCCTTTGGACACGCTCCAGTTTCTCAATGTCCTTTTTGAATTGTGATGCCCAGAACTGGACACAGTATTCCAGGTGCGGCCTGACCAGAGCAGAATACAGTGGCACTATTACTTCCCTTAATCTAGACATACGTTAGCTCTGTGCAATGACTGAAGTATGCTATATAAGCAAATTTGATTATCATGTCTAATTTATGTGCAATTTACCCAGCTCTGAGTTGCCTCAGTATAGATTTGGTGTTTTGCAGCCTGGATTATTAACTCTGCCCTGTTTACCAGTTTCTCTCTATGTAACACTAAGAGCCAAAAAACATTAATCTCCCAGGGCATCTGTGGCCAAGCAATATCAGAGTGTGGTCAAAATGAACAAGTTATAAATGAAGAACAGACAAACTTGGAGAAGCTACAGAACGTTACTTTTTGCCTACAGGGAAGTGCAAGATCCTGTGCTCTCCTCTGTTCTCTCCGCTCCTGAATTAATGGAGTGCAAACTACTTTTGCACTTTCAACTCAGGAGATTATCCTTCTCGTCTTCTAATCTCTATAGCCCCCTCTTTGTTACCCTCCCTTCTCTATTATCTTTAATCTCTCTCTCTCTTCGGGTTCCTTCCCCTCAGTCTTCATACATGCCTTAGTCTCCCCTATCCTGAAAAAAACCTCTCTCGACCCCTCTTCCTTGGCTAGCTATCGTCCAATCTCTCTTCTTCCTTTTCTCTCTAAGGTGTTGGAACAAGTCGTCTATTCACGCTGTCTTGAGTTTCTTGAAACCAACTCCATTCTGGATCCCTTTCAGTCTGGTTTTTGCCCACGGCACTCCACAGAGACGGCCCTTACTAAGATCTCAAATGATCTTTTGCGGGCCAAGGCGAATGGCCTTTATTCTATCCTTGTCCTACTCGATCTGTCTGCAGCCTTCGACACCGTGGACCACTGTCTCCTGATAGATGTACTCTCTGACCTTGGTTTCTCGGGCCTTGTTCTCGATTGGTTCACATCTTACTTGTCAGATCGATCTTTTTCAGTGGTCTCGGGTGGTCAGACCTCGTCTTCTGTCCCCTTATCTGTTGGAGTTCCTCAGGGCTCTGTTTTGGGTCCCCTTCTGTTCTCTTTATATACACTCTCCCTTGGCAAACTTATCAGTTCTTTTGGTTTCTCCTACCATCTTTACGCCGATGATACCCAGCTGTACCTTTCCACCCCTAATCTTTCACCAGAGCTAGAGCAGCAAATGTCATCCTGTTTAACAGCTGTCTCCCACTGGATGCACCATCGGTGTCTGAAGCTCAATATGTCCAAGACTGAGCTTCTTGTTTTCCCTCCTAAGCCCACCCTTCACTATTCCTTTTCTATTTCCGTCAATAACATCTCTATCCAGCCAGTCCAGGAAGCCCGCAGTCTCGGTTTCATCTTTGACTCCTCTTTGTCATTTATCCCACAGATCCAGACTACAGCCAAAGTCTGTAGATTTTTTCTCTATAATATCGCCAAAATCCGTCCATATCTCTCAGCTTCTACTGCAAAGACACTGGTCCATGCCCTAGTGGTCTCACAATTAGACTACTGTAACCTCCTCTTGGCAGGGCTTCCTCTCTCTCACCTCCACCCATTAATTTCTGTTCAGCATTCAGCTGCACACATTATTTCACTCGCTCGCCGTTATGATCATGTCTCCCCTGTTGTCTTCCCTTCACTGGCTCCCTCTTCCTTTCCGCATCAGATACAAACTTTTGCTACTCACCTTTAAAGCCCTGCATGGGCTGGCCCCTCTTTATTTAACTGATCTTCTCTCTCCCTACATTCCTACTCGCACTCTCCGCTCTGGTAGCCAAAGTCTCCTCTCTCAGCCCAGGATCTTCTCTGCCCTGTCCCGGATCTGTCCCTTCTCTCTTGCTGCCCCTCACTCCTGGAACCTTCTTCCTTTGCATGCTCGGCTCATCACTTCCCTAACCAGCTTTAAGGCTGAGCTGAAAACCATATTGTTTAGGGAAGCGTTCTCAGGGAATTTGTGATTGTTATCTGGCTGTCTGACAATATTTGATATGATGTGATTTGTTTTTATATTTGATGTTTTAATCTGTTTTTTCCTTTCTATATGGTAATTTTATCTATTCCTCTTTTAATTGTTATTATCCTAGAATGTACGCCTTGGGCAGGCTTTTATTTACTCCTAATTTTACCGACTTTGTACAGCGCTGTGTATAATTACAGCGCTATAGAAATAAAGTTTAATAATAATAATAATAATAATAATTACCACATGGGGCTTTTAAACCACAATTAAAGTTGGAAAATAGCACCTTTGGTGATACTTATGGCACAACGTCACTTCAAAGCTGTAGCTACCATGTCTGCAAAGCAGGGTTAGGGCATCCCTTTTCATTGACAGGGGATGTCCATCAATAAGGCCCCAATTGCACTGCAATGGCATTAGTCCTCTGGTGCAGTAAGTTCCTCCTGCAGCAGTTCTGACATTGGGCAGTCAGATAGTGGCAAGCTCCTCCTCTCCCCCATTCCCCCCTTTGCTATTTGCAAACATTTTTAAACATTATTTAATCTTAGTTTTACTAAAGTGCATTGCCATCATTGATAAATTGTGTTACAAATAACACAGAGAGAAACCAACCACAAGGAAAGGCATGCTGGGTAGGGCATAGGGCAGGGGGCAGGGTTAAACAAGAGTCTGGAAGAGAACAGAAGGGCCTGTTGATGCCAGAAACAGCCCCAATTGCACTTTTGCAGGGACATGCGATAAGGAAAGCTCCCAAAATGGTGCGTTTACTTTTACTAACACGATTGAGACGAAAACAGGGATTGTGTGGTAATGTCCTGAATTTGCAACAATAGATGTAAGCCATGGAGAAAGGGGGAAGGTGAGAGGAGGACATTTTAAAGGCAGATGGAAAGTGGGATGACAAAGGATTAATTAGAAAAATGGCTGCTGAAGAACATTGGAGGGATAGAAAAACAGCATCAAGAGAGCTGAAGGCAGGGAAGTTTGGTAAAAACCAAACTGATAAGATGGGAAGATGTCTGATTTTATTAGAAAGCCACACATGAACTTTATCAGGGATAAATTTTAAGTTACCACCTTCACCACAATAACACATTGACTTCTGTAAACAAATCCAGTTGGTTCCATTTTAAATTCTCCCCCTCTCCATATTGCAAACGCATTCAGATGCCAATCACCTAGTTTATCAGCTAATGTTTTCATTGTTTCATCGAATAAATCATTAAATCAGTTCACACCTTGGAAAGTAAATTATCTCTTTCCCCTTTTTTAAAATATGAATTCTGTTCTTTCACTCTGCTTGCATACTAAACATTAATAATAATAATAAATGTATTTATAGCCCACGTCTCCCAAAAGGATCGAGGTGGGTTACAATAAAAACATAAACAATATGTATCATACCTAACATAATTAAAAATTACTCAATCTCCTTACCCCCTATTATAAAACTAAAGATTCATATATTAATTTTGCTTACATTTGTATTCCTTACCTATTTAGCACATCATCTGTTTGTTCTTTATTTATCTGTCCTGAAATAGACAATTTCTTCTTACAATATTTAAAGACTGCTTCCCAATCTTTTCCCCATTTCTCAATTGATTTTTCTCTAATTAACACTGTTAATCTATCTAACTTTAACATATCCAATGTTTTCATAAGCCATTCATCAGTTGTTGGGAGTTCAGAAGCTTTCCATTTTTGTGTGATAGTAATTCTTGCAGCTATTATTAAATATAATATACATGTTAGATGCTTTCTTTCCTCTTTACCATCCACTATATTGAGAAGACAGAATCCAGGCTCTAGCTTAATTTTAGTTTCAAAAATTATCTGTAATTACTTATGAATCTCTACCCAAAACTATTTTGGAGTGTATTGAATGGTCCCATGTTTCAGGCCCATTTTACCATACATTATTTAACTGTTTCCATCTCTGTTTCTCTTTTCAATAACAGTTTATATATGTTAGATATGTTAGCTTTCTTATTTGTCCACAAAATCTCATCAAGCTCAGTTTTAACATTTGTAATACCTTCTACCTTTATTCATTCTTTAAGTTGCCTAAGAAAAAACCATTGACATTTTACACTATCTTTTTCCAATTCTTCTTCCGTTTTTATCCTTGACTTTCTTTCCTCCCTAATTAAAAGGTCTTGATATTTTAACCAGCCTTTTCTTCTTGCCGTGTTTTTCTTCATCGGTGCCTTGTGTGAAGATACCCAATCTGGCAATTCTCCATAAATTTTGTTTTTACATTTGTTACAAACTCTTAGTAATGATTGTCAAATTATATCATTAAATTCTTTGTTAATCTCTAACTTATTGTACCACAGATATCCATGCCACCCGTATCTCAAATTAAATCCCTCCAAAGTAAGTAATTTATCATCAGTCAAATAAATCCAATTCATAAACCAGTCAATACAGCATGAATAATAATAAATCTTTAAATCTGGTATGCCTAATCCACCTCTTTCTCTAACATCTCTCATTATTTTCCAGCGAATCTTTGGCTTTTTTTCAAGCCCAACTGTATTGGAATCGAAGTTTAGTTTAATTCAGAGATGGCTTTGTATGTTTGTTGTCTATCTTAGTTTAGGCTTGTGCTACAGAAAAATAACAGTTTATAAAAAGCTGTGATGAAAACCTAGCCCTTTTTCATTGTCAAATATAAACAAATAAGGCTGTTTTCTGCATTGTTAAAAATACATAAGAAACATGCTACATAATAGGGGAATCATTAAAAGATTAAAGAGCAGTCCTAAAAATAATTAGCACACAAGCGGTTTGAAGAAAGAAAGGAGTTCTCTTGTTACAGATAATTCATTGCTCTCAGACAAAAGGCACCTGGATCTGGTTTGGTTTGAGGCATGGGACCTTTATCTGCAGGTGAATTCCAGTTGTCCTGGAAACAGGTGGGGCTTCTAGTCATCATAATAATGAATTAATCCAAATCTTCGCAGCCCACATCCTTTCTCCAGAGGCCTTTTCAAACACTTGCATGCTTTTCAGGTTCAGGCAACAACAGGATGGCATCCAAGATGCTAGAAATGGCTCTTGCGGTTCATTCAACATAGGTACGTGTATCTGGTTAGGGACTAGAGCCAAGGGGCTAAGAGAAGAGAAAAGGATGTAACGTTTCTGGGTTTCATTCCCAGTTCCAGGAGGAGGTTCATCTGTACCGACTCCACCTTTGGAATGAGTTATGTGTTCCCTTAATTTACTTTCTATTTCTAGCTATGTCACACTCTCTCTCACACACACTATTGTTTCTTTGTGCTGCTTCTCCAAGAACATCAATAAAGGAGAAGAGAATTGATTCAGCTTAAAATTCTACTCACGCAGAGAACACTTTCTCCAGGAAACATAGTACTGTATTCTGTTTCCATTTGTGTGTTAGATGACTTTTGTCAAAACATTAGAAATTAATGACCATGTAAAAATCTTCAAGGATACCACTTCCTCCACATAGGATGGGCAGATTGACAGATCTTTTCTTCATTGTAAAGAGTGCTAATCCAAAATCAAAACAGTGCTTTAATTTCTATGCAGATCCTGCTTCAAAATTTAATCACGTCTTCAGTTAATTATACCATTCGTTGTTTGTCATTATCTCTCTGCAGTAAATGAACAGTAAAAGAAAGTGGTGCATAATTTGATTGTGCAGATTCAGAAGTCAAAGTGGAAAGTGATAAGAGGTAAGAGAGAGGACATAAAGGAAAGACAAGGAAGAAGGAAGGAAAGTCAATGGAAAGGAATGACATAGGCAGGTCTGTAGGTGGGAATCAGAAAGCTAAGAAGAATATAGCATGGATTGGGCAGGATGAATGTGATATGAGCTTGCCTAGGTTTTAAGATCTGCAGAAGAGGCCATTCCTTGAGTCCCACCACCTTCAGAGGTATGTTTGATGGGGACACAAAAGAAAGTCTTCTTGGTGGCAGCTTCTAGATTATGGAGTGCCCTTCCCCAGGGAAATTACACAATTGAGAGCCAGCCTTTCGGCATTGGATTAGGACTCTTCAATTTTGTTGTTGTGTGCCTTCAAGTCATTTCTGATTTATGGCAACCCTATCAAGGGGTTTTCTTTGCAAGATTTGTTCAGATGAGTTTTACCATTGCCTTCCCAAGGCTGAGAGCATCTGACTTGACCTGGGTTCAAATACCTGCTCAGTCATAGAAATCCACTGAGCGATCTTGGGCATATCCATCACTGGAAGCTGAGTGGAACTCTATTGATGAGAGTTCCTGAGGCCAGCTTTTAATATGAAACCAAATGTTAATGTGCTAGTGGGTGGTGATGCTAGAAAGTGGTAAGGCATTGAATATAATATCTAACGTCATATGTTGTGATTAATTAATTATTTTTGTTGTTAATTGTAACCACACATACCACCTGGCCACTTCTACTGGAGCTATAGTTGAGTAGAGTGAGCAGATCATCTCAAATCTTATGCACTATCAAAAGCAAAAGATGAATATTGTAAAGATTTTGGTATAGCAATAATTTGAGGGTAGTGAATGTATTTCCTCCTTACTTCCATTGCTGCAAACTGAGGTCTAAGTGTAAAAGTAATTTGCTCTCAGTTAACTCACCATGGAAAGAGGAGAGGAGGAGGAAAATCCTGGCCTTCCATGTAAGTTCAGGCAAAAGCAAATGACTGCAGCCGCTCATAGCCTGCTTGTTTTCGCTCATTCATAACTTTGGCCACCTTTACTACATGTTGCTGTTGCTTGGCCACCTGATCCCTGGTTTTCATCTATGAAATGTTTGAAGGTGCAAGTCTTAGATCCAGAGCCCCATGGACCAAAGCCTAGCAGGTCCCCTAAAGAAGCTTTCAGATGGCAGTTTAACTGCAAAATAAACATGTCCTGAATTGATGCTTTTGTTCATAACTCGTTCCCAAATAAAACTTTTCCCCCTTCCTAATTTCATTTCAGACACTTCCTGTAGCTTTCCTCCTGATAATGTTATGACAGAGACACTTTTGGACCCCAGCATCCCTGGTATCTGGAAGTATACCACATACAAAAGACAACCATCCAATTCATCCTTTTGATTAGCAAAACTGTCTCTGGTTCCCACCGCAGTATGGATGCTGCTTCTTTGCAGCCAGAACAGTGTTCCCCTGAACAGCACTCATCCATGAATGTAGAAGCCACGAAGCTGCCTGGGAATCTCCCAAAAGATATGGACAAGAGACTTAAAAAAGGCCCAGTAAAAGAGAACCAAGATCAGAATGGTGACCATAATCCCCTGGGATTTTCAGACAAGTCGGTGGCTGAGGTTCATCATGAAAACCAACACCCAGATGCCCCTGAAATTGATCCGTACTATCATCACATCAACTGGCCACAAGCAGTAGTAGAAAAGTGGGCAACTGACAAACTGAACAGGGAGAAGAGTCTTGATTCAGACTCAGCAGCTTTTATGAGCAATGCAGCTGCTGCTATGGATCTGGGGTAGTCAGAGGAAAGGCATGAGGGTTCGCATAGCTCCTGCCTTCCACCCCTGTATAACTGTAGAATAGCAGCAAAGAATACCTCAAATACCAGGCAACAGATGGAGGAAAATAGGTAATAAGGTGGAATCAGCTGTGGAAACAGTCTTTCCATTTGGTCAGTTGAAAACCCTGTTTGTACATTCTTAAATTTCAAAACATTCAGCAGAAATGCTATGCTTCCATTCTAAAAAAAATCTGTCTACAAATGTGGAGACAAGTCTTGCTTTCTCTTGTGGAACCACCTGAATGAGAATAGGGATTCTCAGGAACCTAGCTAGGTTTTCTCCAGTCACCAAACTGCAAAATCTCAGGAATAGAGGCAACAGGCAGAAAGCACAGTGTCCCTATGCACAGAGGAACAAACATATAAATACAGTGCCTACACAAGACTTTTAAAGGCTTTTTTATTTGACATTATAAGTGTCTACAGACCTGCTGGAAAAAATTAGACCCTTGAGGACAGAATTGAGCTGAGAAGAATCCTCCTTTACAGGGAATCCTTTTCAGGATTCCCAGCACTGAAGCTTGGGACCTCAGAGCTCCATTGAGAAAGTCAGGGTAGTGTCTGCCATCTTCCTTCGGTAGTCTTCATTGAACCTCTCATTCTGAGCCACTGTGAAATGGTTCTTCCAGTCACCAACTGTCCCTGTAGGACAAACACACACAGTCCCTCAAATGTAGTTAGACAGATATAAACAGCCACTCTACTCTTGAAAAGCCCACTGTAGGTGAGAAAAACATTTTATTTTCTCTCTATTCCCAGCACTTTGATTAAGAAGTAGTAATTCCACAAAGGAACAATGTGCAAGCCTCTGCCTCAGAAGATGCTGGGTAGTTATATTTTTAAAGCTACAGAGAAAGGGCCACTAAGGTCCAAAACAGAAACAATCCAGTTTGGGACTGCTTTAAGTGCCCTGGCTCAGTGCTAGGGAATCCTGAGAACTGTAGTTTATTGTGGCACTACAGCTCTCTGACAGGGAAGGTTAAACGTCTCACAAAACTACAGTTTCCAGAATTCCCAGGTACTGAGCCAGGAAGCTTAAAACAGTCTGAAACCGGATTATTTCTGTTTTGGACCTAAGTCTTCATCACTTACTTGGAATGAAAAGAAATCGCTGTCATGGTGCAGGTTACATAACATTATATATATTAGCTACATAGAAAAGGCACTAAGGGGCTGTACAAACAAACTTCACGCCGCGGCCCTGATCCAGTCTTTCCAGGGTGCGAAAAGGAGCCAGAAAAGGCAGCTCTTTTTTGCGCCCTGGTAAAGGCGCCACAGCCGAGTTGCCATGGCTATATGGCGCTCCTTCAGTGCTGCGTGATATGGACACAGCGCTAGAGGAGTGGCGCGCAGCGTCATGACACCCTAGAAGGTGGAGGCAGGACATGCGTCATCTGGACACAACACCCCGACTCCACCTCCAGGATGGCCTTTGAGGCCGGTCTGAACTGGGTCTAAGAAATCTTGTTACTGAATTAGAAAGATGCATAATGAGACACCAGCAGAAAGAGTGTCTCAATGAACACCTGCACTCCCTAGTCGGTGTCCTGAGGCACAAGTGTATTTGTCACTTCGTTGACTCCCCTGCATAGTAACTTAATAGCAGCCCTTTACTGGATACAGAGATTACAGAACTGCCCGATTTTTAATTCTCATAGACATAAGTCCACTTATGAAGATGAAGTCCACAACAAGACAGCAGCCAACATTTACTACTTAAAGACTATTTCCTTCAGGGGACATGACTGGAGGTGGGAGAGTCCTACCTTTCCGCATGAATGGAGAAATGGACTGGTCCATGATCGAGAGGGGCACTCCAGCCCGGTTGGCCATGGGGTTGTCCTTCATGACTTCAAATGAGGTCTGGTGAATAATCTTATCCAGTGTCACCTCATCTAGTTGCTTCCCTATAAACTGCATCACTTTCTGGATTTCACGTTTTGGATTCTGTGGAGAGAGAAACAGTCTGGCAATAGCAATTGGTGGTTGAATCGGGAGAGAGACCAGGCAGAAGAGCCCTGGGAACAAATTTTATGACCTTCTAGAAGGATACAGCAGACAAATTGGCTTAGACTTTTAAAAAAACATAATTTTGTAAAAGAGCTTGTGAGGACAACTCTCACCAAAACCTGAATGAAGAACTGATTCTGGAGCATTATACAATCAAATAACCAGCCTCTGTAGTTTTTGTTTTCTGTCATGAGTTTATTGCCATGATTTGGTGTTTCCTTTTTTGCCAAAAGGCAATTGGAGCATGAGCACAGTTGGTAATTTTACATAATATCTTTTTTAAATCTTTGTTTTTATTGTCAAGATGTATTTGAAGTTAAAACAAATAAAGAATTCTTATGTTTCACTTTAACATGTTGTACGCGTTGCAGTAAAATTACAGATTGCATATATACAAGATGTCATCAAAGTAACTTTTCATAGTATTTTACTCAAACATTTTGACTTCCTGAAGTCTCTCTGTCTCATGTAGACTTGGGTCTTTATTCTAATCCACTTCTGTTCCTTCTGTCTGTTTATACATGTTTAGCTTCAGTATACAAATATTGCTTTTTAAATTCCTTGAGATACCAAATAAATTATGTTTTGATGATTTCCCATTTAACACATGCATCAACTTATCCATCTCTATAATCTCTAACATTTTTATTAGCCAAACATCTAGTTTGGGGGGTGGGTAGGGTCTTTTCTAGTAATTTCTGGGAACAACCTCTCCTTCTCAAGACTTACCTAGTTGATTATTGCTTTACCTAAAAGTCAAGGAGATTCTACTCATCTCAAACCCTTTCCCTTCCATCTTTCGGAAATGAATTTAGATAGATGATCAGAGAGTCTCCACTAGTTCTTTCTAGATTGATCTACCTTTTTGATATCTTCATAGAAGAGGTAGAGCACATGGTGGGTATCTTTTGCCTTCCACCAGCCTTTCACATGGTCGTACCATGGGCCCCATCCAACTGGAAGAAACAGAAAACCACAATGGGGTGTTGGGTGCACAGTGAAAAGTCCCTACAAGAAGGCAATCCACACTCAAAAGGGGAAAAGGCTGTTCAAAATGTTAGGAAAAACTATGGTTGCTACACGCTTGTACACTCTTCTGCACAAATACTGAAAAACAACCCTCTGTTCCCCCCAATAGTTACACTTGCTGGGGGATTCTGGGAATTGTAGTCCACAAAAGGAACTTTTGTCGGAGCTTGGCTAAAATGACAGGCCAAGGCTGAATTCAGTTTCAGAAAAGTTCTCACAGAGTGATTCCTTTGGTGAGCAAAGATTGGGAACAAAAATACCCACAGATTTTAGCATACAGCTCTTGCTTCCAGTACCTAAGCTTTAGGAGAGTTGTCTCAACCTTCTACAATGGGGGGAAAAAGAAACAATATCTGGGAGGTGAGCAACTGATGTCACGGTGAAGGGACATGGCCATATGGAGAACCCCAGAGGACAAGGATCAGCCCAAAGATCTGAGATGTCTCGCCATTGCTTTAGGTCATTATTTTAGGTCTTGTTGCTTCAGGTCGAACTTCATTACAACTAACAATAGCATTTAACAGCCGTGACAGTCATAAGTAATACACAGTCAGTGTGATAAAATTGTTAAAAGTGTCAGGCTGAGATCTAGGTACAAATGTTAATGGAGTCAAGAAGCTTGTAAGGCTGTTCTGTATGAAGAACCATTGCCCTGAATTCTTTGAGGAAAAGTGGAATAAAATGTATTAAATCAGGGTCCACAACTGTGGCCATATTAGTACCCTCAAGATCTTGAAGGGCCACACTTTCCACCATAACTCCCTGTTATTTAAATATAAAAATAAATGTTTTTGCCCTCAAATACCCTAAAGGAGGTGGGGGCATTTTTGCCATTTAAGGCCTTCCCCCCTGTGCAAGAGAGGCCATTTTTACCAAACCATATATGATTTTTTTGTACCACTTCTAGGTCACATCTTTTTTTGGGGGAAAAGGCATCTCTTGGGTCTAGGTTGGCTGCAAGGTGGCAAAATTTGGTGAAAAGGTCATCTCCCACTTTCTAGAGGGGAATTTCTGGCATTTTGCAACAAAAAATTAAAAAGAAAACCACTTTTTGGGAAATGTCTTTTGATTTTTCTTAATCCTTGGGGCTACAAAAATAGCCCTGTGGCCGCCAGTGGCCCAAGCCCTTTGCCCATCCTTAAATTAAACAAATAAACGAGGCAAATAAAATATTGGGACATCATATGTCATTTTGCATGTTTCCTTGAAAAAGAGTTCCACAAAGTGTGTTTTCCCTCACCTTTGCCTGCCATGAAAGCCTCAAAATATTCATCCCATGTTCCAGGATCAGGGACCACTTTGCTCATCCTTTGAAAGTGGAAATAGGACACCATGCAGTCCTTGGCATTCCTGGCCACATAAAGGAACTAATGGTATAGACAAAGTAAAGAAACATTTATTTAATTGTCAAATAATCTTAATTTTCCATTGGGAATCTCACAGCTGTATATTAGATCTCCATACTATACACTGCTATAACTTTAGCAATGTAATGGCATTGTGGGTCCTCAGACATCCAGGATCAAACAAAGGTAACAGGAAGCTGACATGCAGCCCATACAGACAATTGTTGTTTATTTGTATAGCGCTGTATGATTTACACAGTGCTTTACATAATCATACAAAGAAGATAAAAATAAAATAAGTCCTGCCAGTGGCTTACAGAATATTTTAAATATTTATATATTTACTGCAATTGCAATTAATTGTATCTAACTGGGACACAACATCCACTCTGACAATACAGTGTATGTGGTACAACAAATCATATATGGCTGACCCGTTTACGCATGTGTAACAAAGAATCACACACAAAGTCAAAAATTAAAGAACAAAGCCAAAAGTTACTGGATAAAATTGCTCTCTCTCTCTCTCTCAATCATCTATTTGATTTATACTCCTTCTTTCTCCCAAAGTAAGCTTCTAAAGCAGTATATAAATACCTCACAAAACTATAAACCCCATATTCATACCAAAATCCACCAAACAGTAATACCTTTATGGGCCAACTGAAATGTACAATATACTTGTTGCAAGCTTTCGAAGCTCCACTGGCTTCTTCATCAGTGAAGATGCTACAGATCAACAAGAGCAAAACAATAAGATATGTTAGTCAGATGCCTGTATTTTGTTGTTCCTGTCCTTAGTTAAGATGATATGGGGGGGACATGTCTTGCAGGTTGGCCTCTCCTCATATGCCCTCACCATATCATCTTAACTAAGGGCAGAAACAATAAAATGCAGGCATCTGACTAACATATTCTATTATTTTTCTCAGGTTTGGTTTGTAACATCTTGCCTGAAGAAGAAGCCAGTGGAGCTTCGAAAGCTTGCAACAAGTATATTGTGCATTTCGGTTGACTAACAAAAGTATCATTGTTTGGTGTTTTTTGTTTGAGTTTGCTGAATGACCAACACAGCTACCTCTGCATATTTTATAAATCCCACAGTTCTGTAAGGAGGAACCATGGCAGTTACAGTGGAAACATAGTCCTATAACTGTATAATGGATAACTAGTCAGGAATGTCACAGAAACCTGAAAGTGAAAATGGGAAGCGGTTGCTCCATCTTGTGGCCTAAATGTAGTTTACAAGCCAAGTACTGAAGGTTGGCTATATCCACCGTTTGAAAATATTTTAAAAATATGTACTTCCAAAAAGCAAACCATGTTTCATATAAAGGGCACCCATTTTACTATGATATTGTATATAGTGGGACTTGAGCATCCATAGATATTGGTACCCTGTGAGGGGTCCTGGAACCAAAACCCAATGGATACCAAGGGCTCACATGTTACTGAACCTCACATCTAGTTTGTCCCTAACTTTACCCAAAAATGTTTGAGGATCAGTAAAATTCAGGCTGTGTTTTCAAAGTACACAGTGTGAAAGTGTTACTGTGAGCATTATCAAATTAGCATCAAATTGTTAAAAGAAAAATGATTATTTGACATTAATTACTAAAAGGGAAAAAATTACTTAAAATTGCCATTCCTCACTAAATTACCCGAACCAAAAAAAAAGGTAGTAATTAACCAAAAATAACATCATGGACAAATAATGATTACAAATAACCAGATTTTAACATTGTCAAACATGTTGATGAAACAAGAAGAACAATAAAAAAGATAAGTGTAAAAGGTAAAACCAAACTTACTTTAAACAAGTTGTTTCCAAGCTTTGCTAAACACAGAACCTCATTTCCCACCACTTACCTTACAGTTTTGTTCCCAAAATGAACGAGGGAGCAGCTGCACAGGCAGATGAGTCTTTAGAGTCCGTGGGGAAGGCATTGCTTCTGCTTGGTCCACCCCTGTTTAAAGAAGGCCAAGAAAGAGATGGCAGATCATTTCTCGTCTTGAAGGCAAAACACTGTGAAAATTTATTTTTTTAAAAATACCAAGTTCTTTCCAACAAGTTGTAAGTGTTCAAATTTTGCAATGCTAATAAAGATCCTCTAATAGAAATCATTAGCCTTTCTCCTCCATTTGCTATGCAACCATCCTCAAGGTTCTGCCAATGTGGGATGGAGAGGAGAAATCAAGGCAAGTATGTCCAGAAAATAGTGGACTCTCCTTCTTTTTTAAATAGAGGATGGATTGCTATCTGTCAGGGATGCTGTGACTGTGTTTGCATCCAGGCTATTTCAAGGACTGTATTTTCCTAAATGAGGCTGTCTGGGCTCCAAGATCTTTGGCCAAGGCCTTTCTTTTCAGCCCATAATCTTCACATCACAGGCATGTTATATATGAGAGGGCCTTCTCCTGAGCTTTTAGAACTCCTTCCTTAAGAGACTAGGATGGCTCCCTCCTTGCTTTCTTTCCATTAAAAAGTTGTCTGTTATGATAGAAGTTTACGATCTCTCTGCTAAGGCTTTTAATAGCGTGTCGTTTGTCTTTTCAGCAGCATTGTTTTAAATACTTTATAAACTCTATAGATAGTTGACTTGCATGTTAACATTAATTTCCCATATCTTTCTACTTACGTCTTTGCATCTGGTTTTTATCTGGGTTTTTTTTTTTTTTTAGTTTTTGTAAACTGACCTGAGTCTCAGTTTTGGGGCCAAGGTAGAAATATAAACTACTATTATTATTTATATTTATATTCTTATTACTACTACTACAGAACTGCTTGGAAAACAGACTATAACATCTTTGGGATTCCTTCAACACTACACTTCTATGGCCCCATTCCAACTCACCTATTTGCAAAATGGGTCTAATCTGCACTAGAGAAATAAAGCAGTTTAATACCACTTTAACTGCCATGGCTACATGCTATGTAATTCTGGGATCTGAAGTTCTGTAAGATATTTAGCCTTCTCTACCAGAGAGCTCCAATGCCACAACAAACTACAAATCCTAAAATTCCATAGCATTAAGCCATGGCAGTTAAAGCGATGTCAAACTGCATTATTTCTACAGTGCGGATGCAGCCTTGTTCCTAAGTTTGCCAAACTTGAGCATGGCTGTTAACAGCAAATTCTCTTGGAGGGCTCCTATTCAGAGGGTTAGCATAAACAAAAGCCGCCTTGAAGACACATAACAACAACCGCAATAACCTGAGGGCTGAGGTGGCCGTGCCCATTCAATGAATGGGTGTCGGCGATGCAGGGGAGCTCGCTGGCATTTCTCCACATCACCTTCCTGTTGGATCATGTCAACGATCTCTTGGATCCATGTTGTACCTTGGCAGGGTGAGAAAAGAGGGAGAGAATTCAGTCTAGACACAGTGCTGTGCATATTCTACAGTGATCTCAGTTGCGCACAAGATCAGGTACTTTCTGTAACCTGAATACAGTACACGCATTTTATCAATAGATGGTGTATTTGCTATGCTATATGTTTCTTCTGCTGGTCATAACAAGGCGAAAGGATGTGCACAGGCCTTTAGATCCCTCTTGAGATTTTGAGAAGCATAGTACAAACAGTTCCAATTTGCCTTTCAAATTTGCAAAGGCTAGAAATTTGACTTTTGAAAAGATGAGCCCACAGAATCTCCTTCCTATCTATTTATTCATTAATGACATTTCTATCCTGTCCTTTTTCTAATAGATGGCTCTCATATCATCCAACTGCCCTGATTGGGCAGATACAGTCCTGATAAATCCTTTGTTGTCCCACTTTTTAAGCTGCTTTTAAAATGTCCCAGTTTTTCTCTCCTCTTCTCACTTTTCCTCAGTTTACTTCAGTTGCTACAAACTGAGTTCAAAGTGTAAAAGTAGTTTGCACTCCATTGACTCAATAGGCGGGGAGAGGAGAAAAGCGGGCAGAGCCCCTTCCCAGTAGGCTCAGGCAAAAGCAATCCGCTGCAGCTTCTTCTAGCTTGTGTCTTCTTTTACATTAATAACTTCTGCCGTCTCGAGCACAATCTGATGTTGCTTGGTACCACATGCCTCCATTTTCATCAGTAAAATTGGGGGGTTATGCATTTTGTAGGGGAGTGGGGTTCAGAGGGAGTCTATGGAGTTTTGCATGGAGCTTGCAACCTGCACTTTTCTACTGGAATCATCTGTCAGAAGTCAATATACATAACCCTGGCAGAAATCATCCTGAGTTATTTCTACACTCAGTAGCACTTGAAAAGGTTCCTTTTTTTGAATTACAACTCCTGGTATCAGTGACCAATCATATGGTCACTGGCCCTGCTGGATGGAGGATTTTGAGAGATGCAATCCAGAAAGGAACCTTTCCAAGCTTGGCATCCTCTGCGAGCTGTTTGACAGCAATGGTGCTCTCACAGACAGATGCTGCTTTGTCCCCAACTTCCTTACCTGCTTGGGGTGAAGTGCAAATGAGAAGATCATCTGGCTTGCTTGGAAGCTCTGATCCGGGCCCATTCATTGCAGGTGCTTTGTGGCCAGGGGATGCCATCTATTTCCCCTAATGAGGGCTTCCTTTGGCTAAAGATCTTCCCTTGTTCTCTCCCCGACATTCTTTACAACCTGTTTGATGATACAAAAGAAGAGGCAAAAAGTCATGGCTCGATGAGTGGAAAAGCAAATCTGTGTTACAGTATTAGTTTTAGCCTTGAGAGAGCAAGTCATAGGAGTTTATCACATGAAGGAGATTGGGAGTTTATCATGGTAATATCCCAGAAAAATAATGTAATTACATGAAATGATTTCACACGGCGTTGCACAAAACCCGCCATTAAAGTGGCCACAAAGAAGCATTACGTTCATCTTTTTACTTTTGGGATTTCAGTGACAATGCATTTCCGATAAACTTATTGCACAATTACTCGCCATTTTGCTTTATTTCTGGGATGCTTTAAATGCACTTTAATCTCTCTTTAATGCCAAAATTAGCCCCAGTGTGATAAACTCAATACTTTGAGAAAACTCACTGAAATTGGTGGAACTTGTATGTTCTGTGCCTTCAAGTCAGTTCCGGTTTATGGTGACCCTAGGCAAACTATCATGGGGCTTTTTTGGCAAGATTTGACTAAATCTGAATCCAGCCCACTGTGAACAACATGGACTACACTGAAATTATTTTCCTCCAGTTCTCTCTCACTCACTCTTTTGCACACAGAGACAGTTAGAGAATAGCACTGGAAGGTGTGACTCCCACCTTGTTTAGGCACATTCTGCAAATGCCAAAAAGTCAGGAAAGGTGAGGGTCTGAAGAAGAACCTAACAATCCTTGCTCATGTGGACAATGAGTGTTCATTCAGAATAACACCCTCTTCACTACCCTCAGAAATCCCCAATTGCATAGAAATCCTGGAAAATTATTTCTACCTTTTGTCCTCGGTGTATGTTGAGCTAAGTTTCAGCGACTTCCGGACTCCTCCTGTCCCAGTGAGAAAAAGAATTGGTGTGCAATTGGTTATTAGGCTAAAAAGCCTGGAAGGTTCCTCCCCAGAGGAAGTGGATCAAGGTTTCTTCCTGTCAAAGCTCTAGTGAAACTCTTGTTTTTTCTTTTTTAAATGCTATGGCTTTAAATGCGAAGATGACCTTGTGACAAAGCAGATTCCACTCTTCAAAACTACCCCCCCCCCAGTTTCTTAAAACTTTGCCTTAGTTAGATCACTTGTGAGCAGGAGAATAAACCGGTGTTCTTGGAACTGCAAAGATTTACATAGCATGAGTAAAGCAGGGTGTGCCAAGCACATTTTATCTTCAGATAGCGGTGTGAAAGAAGGAATGCTGACTGGCTTTAAGAGCTGCAATGAGATGAAAATTTAGCTCAGATGGGAGACTAATGAGAATTGAAGGAAGAAAAAGAGATTACATAGGAAAGTGTTTTATTCCAGATCAGTGTTTTATCTAACTCACTACTTACAGTTACAAACAAAAACCATCAGTGATACCTTTATGACCAACCGAAATGCACAAAATTATACTTTTAATCAGTACTTACAGTGTTTTTTTGTGGTTTTTTCAAGCTAGTGGCCATGTTCTAGAAGGTGCCAGCCACAGATGCTGGGTGAAACAGCAGGAATAAACTCTTCTAGACCATGGCGGCCATGGACCGTCCCAATTGGTCTTGGGTCCGATGCATTTTGCGGGTAATACACTCGATTTGGTCTTTTGTACGGATGCGGAAAATCCGTGGGCGGAAATAACTAATATTTCCCCCCGCATGGACGGATCATTTCCTTGTGGAGGCAAAATCAAGGCTCCTACCCAGATCCCCCCCGGGGGTGGTGGACCTATTAGGAGGTCCACCCTCGAAGGCTGATGGAACCCAGAAGGTTCAAGAGCCTTAGAGGGTACATGGTTGGAGATGACGGCGACTCTGTTGATGCCCTGACTGGTATCTGGGATACCAGTCTCTCTAGGGCTATACACAGGATCGCTCCCAAGCCCCTCAGGCCTGCTTTCAAGCGAAAGCCCTGGTATACGGAAGATCTCCGGGTGAGAAGCGGGTCCTGCGATGGCTAGAGCATCGCTGGCAGAAACACCTACGCTTAGCCAACTAGACTCTCTAGACCGCCTTTTGGAGGACTACGGAGAGGCGATACAAGCAGCTAAGAATTCGTTCTATGATGCTCGTAGGCGTCCACGGAGTCGCGTCCAGCAGAGTTGTTCAGGGTAGTCAGGAGCTAACCCAGCTCCCTCCTGCCCCGAACCAGATCCTTGAACCTTCTAAGGCCTGCTGCGACCAATTTAACAACTTCTTCGTGGATAAAACCTCTCGGATAAGCGAAGGTCTTAAAGCCGGCATTAGGGCAGAATCCAGAGCAGAGGTGTCCAGAGTCTCCGTGGACTCTATTAAACTGGATCAGTTTGAGTTGGTTAGTACCGATGATGTGGACAAGATCCTTGGAAGTGTTCGGAAGACAACCTGCTCTCTCGATCCCTGTCCCTCATGGGTTAGCGGCTCAGGGGGGACCGGTGGTAACTTCTTTGTTACACCGGATTATAAATACATCTTGAGGGACGTGCAATTTCCATCCAGCTTAAATTGGCCATAGTAAAACCGCTGTTAAAAAAGCCCTCCCTCGACCCCCTGATGTATAATAATTATCGGCCTGTTTCGCTGCTGCCATTTCTGGGGAAGGTGATCGAGAGGGCAGTTGCAATCCAGCTTCAGGCGGTCTTGGATGAAACGGATTATCTGGACCCATTTCAAACCGGCTTTCGGCAGGTTACGGGGTTGAGACGGCCATGGTCGCCTTGGTCGATGATCTCCGTCTGGGCATTGACAGGGGAAGCGTGTCCCTGTTGGTGCTCTTGGCATCTCAGCGGCTTTCGATACCATAGACCATGGTATCTTCTGGAGCGCCTGGCGAGGTGGGAATCGGGGCACGCGCTCCAGTGGTTCCGGTCCTACCTCTCTGGGAGGTTCCAGACGGTGCAGCTGGGAGACATGTGCCCGATAAGAGGGCCCTCACATCTGGGGTCCCTCAAGGAGCCATTCTGTCTCCCATGCTTTTCAACATTTACATGAAACCGCTGGGAGAGATCATCCGGAGACATGGGGCGCGGGTTATCATACGCTGATGACACCCAAATAGTCTTCTCTATGTCTCCGACTGATGCAGTGACTGGGGATGGTGTCTCTCCTCTCGTGGCCTGTCTGGAGTCAGTAATGTGCTGGATGAGGGAAAACCAACTCAGTCTGAATCCAGAGAAAACGGAGGTGCTCGTGATAGGTTCCCCCGGCCCGGGGATGATGGTGGTTCCACCTGTCCTGAATGGGATCACACTTCCCGTGAAGGACTAGGTACGCAGTCTGGGGGTGCTCCTTGATTCGTCCCTCCACCTTACAGCTCAGGTGGATGCGACGGTCAGAAACACCTGTTATCAGCTTTGGCTGATTCGCCAGCTGCGTCCCTTCCTGGACCGGGGCCACCTTGAAACAGTAGTACATGCTCTGGTAACCTCTCGTTTGGATTTCTGCAATGCGCTCTACATGGGGCAGCCCTTGTACCATACCCGGAAGCTACAATTAGTCCAGAATATGGCAGCAAGGCTGGTTACTGGCATACCCAGAGCCAGCCACATAATACCAGTGCTTCAGGATTTGCACTGGCTGCCGATTCGCTTCCGGGCGCAATACAAGGTGCAGGTTATTACCTATAAAGCCCTAAATGGCTTGGGCCCAGGATACCTTGAGGACCGCCTCTCCCCATACAATCCGCCCCGCGCTCTCAGAACATCTGGGCAGCAGTTATTGAGGGTCCCAGGGGCCAGACTAGTCTCCACATCTAAGAGAGCTTTTACCATCTTGGCTCCGACCCTCTGGAATTCTCTGCCCTTTGAGCTCCGCTCGGCCACCTCCCTGGCCCAATTTAAAAAGGGGCTTAAAACATTTCTGTTTAAGTTAGCATTCCCCGATACAAGCCCCAATTAGCTCATCCCCCCCCCCAAGCCAGCAGTGGCAGCTGGCTTGATTATTCATATGATTATTTATATGTTGTATTTTAACTGTAATTAATGTATCGTGTTGTTTTTAAGATGTTGTACACCGCCCTGATTGCATAGAAGGGCGGTATAGAAATAAAATTATTATTATTATTATTATTATTATTATTATTATTATTATTATGGCCATATAGCCTGAAAAACCCACAAAAAACTATGGATGCCAGCCATGAAAGCCTTTGAGTTCACAGTACTTACAGTGTTGGCCATGCAGCAAAATACAACAAAATCCACAAATCCACAAAACAGCAATACTTTATTGACCAATCCAAATGCATAAAATATATCAAACATTTCTTCTCCTGCATGATTTTTAATTTTTTACCTGAAGAAGCCAGTGAAACTTTGAAAGCATGTATGGTTCAATGTGCATTTGGTTGGCCAGAAAAGGTACATTTGGGTTTTTGTTATATTTCACTGACTCCTAGTGGAATTCCAGAATTTCAGACATGGAACTTTTCCAGATCTGCCTGCAAATTAAAGGATTCAGCTGGAACCCTTTTCTATATTATCATGTCCTTGTGCTTAACAACTAAGCTACCACTCTTTATCTAGGTCTTCAGGTTTCTTCTGTTAACAATGAGAGTCAAACTAGATACTAAGGAGAATGTGCATTAACTTTTTCTCACTTACCACAATAGAATTTCCTCAAAAATATGTGCAGCAGCCGTCAGACCTTCAATTTAAGTCCATGTTTACCTTTCAATGACCAACCAGAAAAGCAGACAAAATTGGAAAGTGAGACTCAAGAGTCAAGCCTTCTGGAATCTCTGGAAATAGTGTTCCAGTCAGGTATGGTCTCGACAGCTAATCCCAATCTCTTGTACTTAATTTGATCGACAGCCTTGTGGTCCAATTACTTTTCTCTGTATATATGGGAGTTCTTGCATGCTTTTATATCCAGTTCCAAAGTCCACAAATTTGACTTGTTTAATTAGAGACATAGTAATGAATGTTATCAACACAGCCTCTGTAGACTTTTTAATTTTTATATTTGCACATACCAAAGTTCCTTGGCAAACTCATCTAGATCACAAATTGGCTTCAGTTCTGGAAAGCTTTTGCATCTATGAATCAAAACTACCCATAATATATTATTATACTCATTTGGGAACTGAAGAGACACACCCTGTTCTCAGAGATAACTGAAAGGATCTAGTGTAGGCATAAGCAGTTTTGATCTTGATAGTTCTCTGCCTCATGTTCTCCAACCCACTCAAGACAAAATGTATCACAGCATATATATCTAGTATTTCCCCTAGGAGATGTTTGCATGTCCACAGAGAAACACATTGAACAACCATTTTTATGTTTTTGTTCTAATTAAAATAGGAGTAACTATTTGAAATAAGACTGTTAATTTGCTTTTTGAGTGGTCATTACATTATGCAGTAAATTATACAAACAGATTGTATATTTGTCTTTTTTGTTTTAAAAATGTTACAAATATAAGACTGACTGTTTTAGAAATGCTACAAACATCAAAATAACACATGAAAAAGATAGCAAAATTGTACATGCGCCACTATTCGCACAGTTTAGAAATAAATCACAATTCAGAAATTACAATGTCTATTTTGATTTTCTTGAAACTGTCACAAGGATTTTTAAAAAAAGTTATAAATACTAATGCTATGAAAGGAGCAAGAGAATATTCCAAATATTATGAGTGTGTTTCGCTGTAAGCAACTTTAAACAATGGATTGTAGTAGAATGTAAGGAAAAAAGGAGAATCTGCAGCAGGAGAAGAAGGAATCATAGGACTTTATTGCATCGCCTCTGGTGCCCAATTTACCTTATCCAAATTGGGCTCAAATTTGGAAGTTACACTGATTTTAGAACAAGGATTTCCCCCTCAGAACAGTTTCCTGTTCCTTCCAGTGTTGAATTTGGGCCCCATAAGTCGCTTCGGTGGCTATTTTTTCCAAATCAGAAGCCCCATCCACGGGGAAGAAGAATGGAATATTGTCTGGAAGCTAACTGCATTTCCCCCAACTTTTCAGAATAACCTGCTCTCAAATAAGAATTCCCATTCAGTTGCCAGGCAGCTAGGTGGACCTAACCTTGGTCTGGGAGGAAAATGGGGCCCTGACTGGAAAGGTTGGGTAGGAACAGAAGAGATAGAGGTTCTTAGGTTGGCAGAGCTAGCATGTGGAAGAACCAAGGTCTGCAAGGCCAGTGGACACCTATGAGAATCACTTTCTCCTGATCTTTCTGAAGACTCTGAAGATCAAGTGTGTCTCAGGAAAAGAATATAGTGGGCCTGGAGACGAGAGCATTTGGAGCAGATCTTGGGCTTCGACACTAAAGGTGTGGAGCCTGGGAAAGCGTCTGGGGAGTTTGTGGTTTGGGTCTCATGTTAAGAGATCAATCTTCAGGTTACTGAAGTGTGCCAGTAACTGGTGATAGTTACATCGAGGCTCCATTCCTCTGGGTCTAGAGTGTGGCACATTAAGAAAAAGACCTCTCTACTCAGAGACATGAATGTGTTGGGCTGAGATGGATAGGACATTTTCCTCTGCCCAGGAGAGGAGCTTAATAATAATAATAATAATAATAATTTATGAGCTTTTTTGTGTGGGAAGAGGGAATGGGATCCTCCCTATCTAATCAGGTATGATTTTGCAGTCCTGTTGTCTGTTCAGACTAGAACATGTTTTCCTTGAGGTCCTCCTGGAATTAAAGACATGCTAGCCTGATGGTGTGGAGTTCTAGCCAACTGATACTGTGAGTCTCTTCTGTTGGGGCCCAGACTGGGATGAGAGGCCCTGGAACTGGGCTCTCCAACCCAGTGGTGATAACTACTCATGGAGGGTATGGTAGAGGAACTCGTAGAGAAAGGCTGTGCCTGTTTATCCACCATTGGAAAGGAAATCTGACCTCCTGGGCTAGAGGAAACTTGATCTGCAGGTGTTTTGTTATGAATGTTTATCAGGGTCTGAAGAGGCACTGCAGATAACAGTGAAACCTTGCTCAAGTGTGAATATCGAAAACAGTTAGACCCAGTATGTGTACCTGTGACATTAGGTCTGTTATTTTGGCTCCTGCCAAGGGGAGAACCTTCTTCTTGATTTTTGTTATTTTATCAAGAGACAGACTCTTTCTGATATTTACTGAGAGACCTGTGTAACAAGGAGAAGGGCATGAGAGAGACTGAAGAAGGTTGCCCCGGAAAGGGAGAGGTGACGGTTCTGCAAAGGAGAGAAGGGAAGACCCTGGGAGGCAGGCCCTACAAGGGAGGGTCTGCAGGGACATAGCCAAGGGGGGGGGTCCTTGGGGTCTGCCCCCCCTTCCATTAGAAAAATGAATGATGTGTGCTGCTGCGCCGCTGCACCCAAACCCCATTATAATGGTGGCACTTAGTCTGGACCCCCCCTTCCTAAAATCCTGGCTACGTCCCTGGGGGCTGACAGATAAAAGGGAAAAGGGAGAGGCGCTCGAGGAAGAGGGCATGAGTGGAAGAGAAGGCGGTGAGGCGGTCGTGTGTAGGGAAAAAGGTCAGCGTTCGGGCAAGCCGGCAGGCGTAGCCAAGAGAGAAGGACTTTGCTGGCCAGAGTGGGAAGATTCAGAAGCCGTGAGACGCTCGGGAGAGGAGGGTTTCCTGGCAGAGTTTGCCCATCCCCACTCTCCAACCCCAAGCTCTTCTGAGAGAGGTTTGAGGCTGGGTTATTGTTCAAGGGGAGCGTTCCGTTGGGACCTTCAGGGGTGTTACTGGCTGTGAGGGACAACCTTTCTATTGTGGCAGGCACTTGGCATTTTTGTTATCCCACCGCTGCCACCAAAACAGGTTGTAGAGATTGAATTCTATCATGTCCTTAGTTCAGAAAACACCAGATTCAGAATAAATCAGCAAGCTTTATTCAGAAACTGAAGAAACACACAGCATGATATTGTTATTAGGACTAAAACACTTTTGATTATACAGTATAATAAAAGCACAGAATCATTCAAACATTTGTGTGAGCTTGTGCCTTATTCACACATACATCAAAACAATCCAAGTTCCCAGGCTTACTGTTTCCACTAGCCCTGTTCCAGCCCTCCTCATGGGACTGAGCTTGACACTTCTAGCAACATCTCTACTCCCCAGACATCTGCTTGTTAGTGCATTCCTTTCCTATATAATGGGAACAGTGTAATACAACCCATCATCCTGCACTTCCAAACTACAAAGCTTAAGTAAAGTACATGCCAGGACTGCAGGTTCTGACAAGATCCCATTTTGTGGCATGCTTTTTGACTGCAAAGTAAGGACGTTATCAGACAAGGGAAATTGGAAGTATAATCCAGTAGCAATCTGAACGCAATCATGGGGTTTAACATTATTGCGTGAGAGATGATCACATGCAAATTCAGGCAATGGCATGCTATTTTCAGGCAACGGGAAACCAGTTCGAACCCTATTCTCATTCATGTAAATTCGCTAAACTAGCGAATTCACGTAAATGCATTATGGCCCCACTTTCTTTTCATTCAAAATTAAGAGAAGTTCCTCACTTGTGATAACATCCTAAGAAACAACAGCATTGGAACAGAAATCATGAACACAGCTTTCCAGTTTTATTTCTTAATATTTTCCTGGTTCCATAGGCCAATTGATCACTGCAAAAATGCTCTAAATAAGAATTTCCTTCAGCCTCCCAGAGATCTAAATTCCACAGAGACACACATCTGGCAACAAAGAGGAAGGAGCCTCATCCCGATTTAGTCAAGGATGCATACTTGGCAGGCAGTTACACTATTTCAGTAAACGGGAATGGGCATTTGGGTTGCTGACTGCTACTGGTAATTGGGAGTAACACATTATCAGTTCTTCATCTTCCAAAGGATCCTTTACTGATTTACTAATCCAGTCTTGCTAATGGGCAGAATAATTTCATACATGGCATTCTGGTTACAACATCAGGTTTTTATAAGGATATTACGTACAAGAGAGAAATGAAGGTCAGTCTTTGAAACAAATGCTCTTTAATATAAAATAATTTGTTCAAGCGATGGATGTATACTTGATATTATGAGATTCCATCAAGGTTTGCAGAGCCTGTTCTCCCAGTCTTCTGGCAAATCTGTTTATTTAGTGATTATTCAGAAGAATTATATTTACTTCATATTGTAAGATTCCTTCAAGGCTTGGAAAGCCTGTTCTTTGGTTATTGTCTTCCAGTCCTCTGGTAGATCTGCTGGTTTAGCCCTATATTCTCTGGCAAAGTCATGATTCAATTCTTTAAAAATAAACTTCCAGTAATCTGAAGCATTAATACTGGGATCTGGTTGAATGTGCCAATCTGGATAATACACACGATAATCTTTGTATGGATGAAGCTGATAGTCTTTTTCTGGACAGTAGAACTCCTGGTTTGAAGCCACATCAGTGGAACACATGTTATAGTAAAGTGTTTCTATTTGATGAAGTCGCCATCCTCCCAGTCCTTGAGGCCGATGGACTGCTGCAAAATGCTCCTTGTGGGCACCACCCCCAGCTTCACAGGCAACTTTGCAGAAGGGACACTGCTTCCCGCAGCCAAACACTTGCTTGAAGATCTCATCCTGGGGCTTCACAGATAATCTTGAAAGCTTGGATGCTATATCCAGAAAATCCAGTTTGGAGAGTATCTGTTTTTGCAAATCAAGGAGAAAATTCTCAACATAAGCAGAAAATTGGCCAGGATCAAATGCACTACTAAACTCTAAGCCCACTAGATTACCCTTAGATATGGCCAAGTCCTTTTGCAGTTCCAGACAAAAATTGTCCACAAATTCAGATAAACTTGTAACATCTTTGTTTTTCAGGATGTTCAGAGTGTTCTTAATTTTTCGTAGTATTCCTGACATAATGTCTTCCTCCAGGTTCTTCAAATTCTCTTTTTTGATATAGCAATCCTTCATTCGTTTCCAAATCCAGTTTTTGACAAACTCTTCATAGTTTCTAATGTATTTCACATATTGGTCAAATTTCCACTCATCCAGCAGCTCCTTTAAGATTGTAAACTGAAAGAAATTCCGACAAGAACATTCAATGGATTGCTCACTGTTACGGAATTTATCTACTATTTCGATCCCAAGTCTTTGGTTGATATGATCTTCTAAGGCGGGATGGAGACACCTGTCACAAAAGTCTTTAGCTCTGATTTGCTGAGCATCTTTTTCCTGATAAAGATCTTTGAACAGGGAAAAATAATGAGGCTTCAGTTTCTCCAAGCATCTCTGGGGATCATTTTCCTTAATGAAATCCTTATGCATTTGCTGGAATTTGTAAGCTGCTTCTCCTAAAATGTGAAGCTTCAGGTCTACTTCAAAGATAGGCATTGCAACAAATTTTTGAACATGACTCTCTTGAAGCTTCTGACTGATCAGACAGAGAAGTTCTCCACAGTATGTTGAAACATAATCTCTTCTGGAATTGACCTTTTCATCAATATATGAAATGCACTTGGATATCAATGCAATAGAGAGTTCTTTTATTGCAATCTTCAGCAAATATTGTTCTGAATGAGGAACTCCATATTTCTGCCATATTGATTCTATATATTCATTATTTATTTGGAAAGTGTTTAGTCTATAATTTCTTAAACCCCCCTTTTTACTTAATTTTTGTGTGACTAGTTTACTTTGAGATTCCACATGCTTTCTCAGATAAAATTCAACATCTGCATAAATATCACGTTCTTCTAGGTGAACAAGAGGTAATTCTGACAATGTTTCTTTCCACATTTGATCAAACTCTCTTTTCAATTCCTGCTCTTCTACAACATGCTCTTTCCTTCTGCATTCTTCAAGAAGCTGGTCAACTTTCCCTTCAATTGTTTTCAAGTATTCAGTTTGAAGAGACTCTATCTTATGCTGTCCCTTTTTAATGTCAATGGCATCATCTAATTTCTTACACAAAGAGCTTTTAAGTTCATTCTTCAGACTATTGGCATTCCTGACAAAATCTTCTCTGTACCTTTCCACTAGATGAATGTTTACTGCTCCACTTTCAAAGTATTGATCCAAATTCTTCAAAATCTTCTCTTCCTCAGTTGATAACTTCTGCTGAAGCTCGCATTTCAACCTGGATGGATCAATCTGAGGAAAAACATTCTGCAATTTATTTTCCTGTTCAGATACCCAGAAATGCATTTCTTTGCGAAAACTCCAATCCCATTCAGAATATTTTACAGAAAGATTATTATAAGCTTCAGCTATGAGGCTGTTGCGGAAGCTGAAGATGAAGTCTTCATGTTTCACAGCATTCCACAGGCTCTTCAACCATTCAATAAATGCTGGGATGTCCTTGCATGACGTTTTTTCTGAGCGGTTCCTTATGAATTTAATTAGGTGCTGCTTCAACTCAAATACCTTTTCACTGTACCCCATATTAACTGGAGCCATTGGTGGGACTCCATGCCACAAACCTGGGATGTACCAATTATTCATCTCTGGGTCATAGTCCAAAATATGTGAAAATTTGGTATTTCTGTCAACTTTTTCCATTTTGGCTGCTGCCTGAGTCATTTCATTGAGCTGTTCTAAAAGGCGTTTCCTGTCCCTCATGTTCTGGTCATGGGCAGAAACATCACTGACATTCTGGTGAACAAACTGGCAGTTGGGTTTTTGACCAATCTCCTTCATCCTGAGGAAAGCATGGGTTACAATTTGCAGGACGTCTTTCATTTCAGTGGCATTCTCCATGGCCATGTTCACTATGGTGATGTCGCTCAGCCCAATCACAAGAGTGGCCAATTCATTGTCATGCTGATAGCTCTCTTCTAATTCGGCAAGTTCTGGAGCTTTCAAGCCTTCTGTGTCTATCACCAGAAGGAAGTCACAGCCAAGCTCTTGACCCATGTCTTCACTGACTTTAAGGAGCGTCATAAAGGCACCTCGTGTGCATCGACCACTGCTAACAGGAAACTGTAGTCCAAACATGGTGTTGAGCAAAGTAGATTTCCCAGTGCTTTGTACACCCAGCACAGTTACCACGATCATTTTGGACTGCCCTTTTAGTTTCTCATTGAGTTCAGTCAGGATATCTGTTATCCACTGCAAGGGAATATTGGAAGCATCTCCATCAATCAGCTCTAAAGGAAACCCTTCCAGCATCAAATCAGCTGCAATATTTGGGAAATGGACAAATTTCCTGTTGGATTTTGCCATTTTTCCTTCTTTAACCACTGAATATTCTGCTTCATAAAACTGCCCTAACTCACGTAGGAAATGTTCAACTCCCAAGGAAGAGGAGACTATCTGTCGATCTATCTGTACAATTGTCTGGCCATCATTTTTTAAAGTCTTGCATTTCTCTTTGTAGGCATCCCGCAACCTCAAAAGATTCTCCCTAGCAACAGAATCCAAGTTGAACTTCATCCATTTCAAAAAGTAGTGCTTCTTTCTTGGGCTCAAACGTATTAAGCCATCAATGAAATTATTTAAAGCAATGGTGGGCTGACATTTGTGTTGCTGTTCACGTAGTTTCAATGATCTGTCTATCAGTTCAGATCTGTATTCTTCAGAAGGCTTGGCCCCTTGTTTTTCCATTCTGCACAGCTCTTTCTCCACTACTGCCAGATTTTTCCAGACATCACCTTGGAGTTTCAACATTACTTTCTTGTAATCTGCAACATCTTTTATTTTTTGTGTGATTTGTTCAGCAGATTGGAGACCATTCTGACAATCTTGGGAGTCCTCATCCACCCAGATGCTGAGCTCACGGGCCACATCAGCCATGTTTTGGACACTGAGGTTTTTGTGAGAAGAGCAGATGATTCTTCTGACAGTAGATCGCAGCTTTCCCACAAAGTCTGCTTTATTAGTTGTGGCAGCTTTGGGCAATATATGTGAACTCTTAAGCTTAAGCACTGGAGCCAATTTATTTAAAAAAGCCAAAGTTTCCCTGGTATTTCTACCATCATGTTCGATTATGAAATAATACTGAGTGGATGATTCTTTCAATAAAGACAACAAGTTATACTCTCTCTCACTTATGTGTTCAGCAAATATAAACAGAGCAGTAGAAACCTCTGACAGAAAACTAAACTGCACCCAGTTTGACTCAACATCTCCACGTAAATTTGTAACTGCAACTGGGTCTGAGAAGAGATCGGAGTTTTCTTGGCCTCCTGGAAAATACCAGGCAATTTCTACCAACCCATCAGCAATTTCTCGAGGGATGTTCCCACCCTCCATGTCTCTGTGTATGAAGAAGTCATGGTACTGTTCAGAGGGGCTGAGAAAATCATTGAGGAGCTTGGACTTGGAGCAAGTGGAGCTGCCTAGCCTCACAAAGGAAATTACTGGCATAGAGATGAGCACCAGGTTCTCTTCTCTAAAGCCTCTGCTTCCAGCCAGGGAATGGGGCCTCCATTTCTTCACAATGTCTCTCATGGCCCAAAGCATCAGGGTGCCCTTGGGTGCTTCTAAGGCTGGCAAAAGCAAAGGCAGGGCAAACTGGCACAGGGACATTTTGGAGAAGATCTCTTGTAGAAGGAAAGTATTTGAACAAAGCAGAAGAGCGCAAAGGACATCAACGGGGTTCATGGACTGCTTTGTATCTATCTCAGGAATGATCAAAATGCTATCCTCTATGCTTTTTTCATTTTCCACTCCTCTCAGACATTCTCCATCAGTTGTTCCCTGCTCCAGGCTTGTGTTTCGGGCGGTCACATTTAATGCCAGGACCTTCCTCAGAAAATGCCATGGGAGGTCTTCCAGGTTATGAGGAGTGCATTGCTTTAGACTTCCAGAACCGATTTCAAGGGTTTCTTGTAGAGTGAGTTTATTGCTTTTTTGCTTGAGTAATTTTAATTTAGAGAGAATATCCTCCAGTGCCTTACTTCTCTCTGCAAAAAGATTTAAAGTGTGTGTTAGTATTTTCATCACTATTGAGTCTCTGCATTTAGCTCCACTGTTGTCCATATAATCTTCTGCCCTTTCCCATCACACATGATTTTTCACCTTTGTCAAGTGCTTATCAAGCAGTTAACACTATGTATTATTATGAAATACAGTATGTAAAACTTTTGCATAGCTGGCTCTGAGATCAATAAATATATTAGAATGTTTACAATCCCAAGAACACAGATTACTGAATTCATACTGAGTTAGTACTGACCTGGAACTTTCATTAAATAAGAATCATGACAGGTATCCCATTAAATGCCCTCTAATAACACAACAAAGTAGACTGAAGTCCACGGAAGTTCATGCTGCCAACTTCTTTCTTTCAGTTAGTCTCAAAGATGCTACAAGATCTCTCTACATACTGATTCTACAGACTAACACGGCTATATCTTTGAATTTTAACACAACAGTCTAGTAACACACCAAAGAATAGCAGGTGCTGGAGGCTCTGTTTCAGAGGAAATAACTGTCATAACCATGTCTGAGTATTCCTTGCCTAAGAAACCCTAATTAGGTTGAACTACAACTCCCTTCATCCTCAGACAGTTTGGTGGTTCTGGATTATGGGAGTCATAGTCGTAAGAAGATCAGAGCTTGGAAAAGTCTGAGATTCAGAGTAGCAGTTGTTTCTGATCATGTACCTTTTGCTTTGAATAGGAGGTTACAAAGAGACAGCTGGAGGAGTAGGGAAAAGATCAAAACTATAGCCTAGAGCATGCAGGTACAGGTTAATGCAAATGGAATTAGCATCCGCAGACATAATTTGAGCCAATGTTCAATTGTTCACTTTTGATCATTCTGGGAATTTGTCAGGAATATGTCACTTTTCCCTGACAAGAGAGGGATGATAAATTTTAAATATCTTGTTCTGTAAAGAACGAGAAGAGTAAAAAAAAAATCTCGCCTGCCCCTTCAGGAACCAGATGAGAAAGGGTCATTTTTTACAATGCTAGAGCAAACTGTACTAAGGATAAGAAGAATATTGTCAGCAAAGCCTGATCTATCCCTTCATAGTTTATTCTGCTTCTTGTGAAACCATCTAGGAAGGAAGGACAAAAGGCCATGTTTTACATGGAACATAGTGACCAAATGGTTATGGAAGGGAATACCTTCTGAAACACCTTTCTTTGCCTCTTCTGGAGCACTCTGTTTGGGAGTTTTCTCTTCTGAAAGCAAATGTTTTAAGCAGAAAAATATATTTATACTAGTGATGAACTCATTCACAAAAATTCTGAAGCAAGTCAGAAAAGACATTTCTTTGTATATTACTACAGAGGGATGTAGATATGGAAGTGCAAACATTATCAGAATGGTTCTTATATAACAGAAAAGCAGGATATAAATAAATAAATAAATAAATTATTATTATGTCTTAGTTCATATGAAAATAAGATGGTTTGTCCACCAGTAAAGGAAGAATTAAGAATCTGTCATGTCTTACAATATATAGCAAAGGCCAACATTTGTTTCAATATCACTTTTCCTCCAAATTAGCTGTGCTCTCTCACACATTCTCATTAAATATTTCAGTTTAACTACTTTTCGTTATTGATAAACAAGTAACAGCAAATTGTCTTGAACTCATATTTTGTCTAAAATGTTGCAAACTTGCTAAACCAGGCCCCAATTTTAGTTTTTGATCAATGGATCACACTTGGCAACATACATTTCTGGGGGGGGTGGTGGGTCAGTCTGGATGGGAACCATAGCAAATGGTTAAACTAGTTCCCTATTATGTGCTTCTGAATCTATTTCTGTATATTTGGAGAGACAAAGGCCTGCTGAGTGGCAACCAAAGTTAGCAGCAGTGATCTTCACAACACATCCCCCCTGGACTCCCAGAGGTGAGAAGAAAGCTAGCTGAGACTACATGTCTGCTCTGCTCCAATGTATGTATAACAAATTGTACTCTTCCACTCACACCATGTTCCATTAATTTTTGCTTTATCTTCTTCCTTTCATTGATTTATCTAATTCATTTATTTCTGGCCTTTCTCCCAATAATGGAACTCAAGATGGCTAACAACATTTTAAAACAGTATAGGTTAAAATGCTACAAAAGTTAAATGAAAGTGTAAAATATACAATTGCTGTAGATACTCATGTATAAGTCTCAAAATTTTAGTCAAAAAATCCTCCCCCCCAAAAATAAACCTGTGTCGACTTATCTACGCATAAAGTACTGTACTTTAACTCCTGCCAGAAAAAAAAAAAGAGGAACCATCCTTTGCTGAGAGGCAAGAGAGTAATCTGTCCTGGAAGCAGCAATCCCTCTCTACTCTCTCATCCATCCAGCCTTTAGGTTGAGCACAAACAGTTATGACTGATAGAATTTAGTAAGTTCTTCAGCATTGTTTTCCTTTGCTTCATCCTTTATTCTTTCTCACCTACATACCCTTACGTTTTACTCTCAACCTATCCACGGGTCATATCAAACGCTGTAAATTTGGCCCCAAAACCTGCCTTTGATTTATACATGAGGATGGTCGACTTATAATGGAGTATATATGGTAAACAATCATATATTAAAAAATTTAAAAATACTAAAATGCATTACAACAATAAAAATAAAGATTTATATACAGACCCTTCAAAATCAGCACCATACAACTTTAAGAGCCCAACCTCAACAGTTTGTAAAGGACTGGCAGCACAGAAAACATTTTAACCTGCTGCCAAAAGGAAACCAAAGATGGGGCCAACCAGCCCTCTCTTGGGAGGGAGTTCCAAAGTCTGGGAGCGATATGACGCGAATACGAATCGGCAAAGCGTATTCAGAGAGCGGGGGTGTGGAACTCCAATGCTATATAACGCGAATATGCATTGGCCAATGCGAACTGACGCTCAAAAAGCCCCCGTGTGGTAAGGTCCTGAGTCAGTGAACCCAGCCTTTAGTTAAAGCAAGCAAACAAACAAATAAATGCTCCCACATAAATAGTTTTAGAAAACAATATTCAACAACTTCTGCTAAATATTTAGAAATAGTGTGCAAGTTTGGAGAGGTAGTCAGATTATCCAGCCACTTTAGTCTGGAGTACAGTAGACTCTCCTTTTGCCAGCACTGTGTCAATTAGTTTTTCTGACCTTCTGGATTCTTTATTTGACTCAGGAAGTAACACTTTCCATGTGTGAGGAGCAGGTGGGAGCCTGCTGCATCCACGATCAGCTTCTGCTCCACTTGAAGACTTTCTGTTATACCCTTTATGTCCTTTTGTATAATGTCACAGGGTTTTTCCCTTGAAGCCATGCTTTGAAATTGACAAAGCTGAAATGTTTTAAAAAAAGAAAAGAAAAACGAATAAACTTTTTATCTTCTGAATGTACTGATTGAAAGAGAAGATGTTGGGCAGTTTTATCACAAATATAAAATAGATGCACAAACAATTCTTCTTGTTGCAGAAAGGAAACATTTATCAAACATGTGAAGTCGAAGGCTTTCATGGCCGGCATCCATAGTTTTTTGTGGGTTTTTCAGGCTCTGTGGCCATGTTCAAGAAGAGTTTATGCCTGACATTTTGCCAGCTTTTCTGAAGATTGCAGCCACAGATGCTGGTGAAACGTCAGGAATAAATAAACTCTTCTAGAACATGGCCACAGAGCCCGAAAAACTATTTATCAAACAGCTTGCAGGCACAGCACAGGAAATTACAATGGAGAAAACATATTCAGGTGTTGGCCATACAGCAAAATTCAACAAAATCCACAGGAGTAATGCTTTCATTGGCCAACCAGAATGCATAAAATAGACAAAGCTAGCTTTTCAAGCTCTACTGGCTCCTTCATCAGACAAAATATATTTTAAAAACCAAACAGGAGAAGAAAGGTGATGGCTCATAAGACTACATTTCTGTATCAGATGGTGTTTTTAGAGGGATCTCAGTGTAGGCAGAGGCCACTCTCCTTCCTGGCCATGTGGGGGCTGGGGACTTGTCTATACAATTAAAATACTCCTCATTCTATGCAAGCAGAATGTGATCCTGTTCCACACAATTCAGAAGAGATTGGGCTTTTTGTGGGGTCCTCTGAAAAACTCCACAAACCCAGCCGAGAAAGGCTTCACAGTTTGTACTGTAGTATCTGCAAATATCTGCAAGGATAAACTTTATCAAGCATGTGGCCATCCATTTGCTTCATGGCTTTAGACGGTTGTGCATTTTTGACAGAGGGAGGGTAAACAGATGCATATAGATGTGAATTTACATAGGAAAGTGGAGACAATTAAACATGGATGCAAATGTGTGAACATCCACAGCAATTTGCATAATACACTTAATGTGTAGACTAGGCCTGAGACAAAAGACAGCCAAATATTAACTCTGTTAACAACAATAAAATAATCTCTCTTGGATTCCAAGTTGTGTCTGTACTTTGTGAAGCCACAGGCCCCCTTCTTAAACAGAAAACAATGAATTTTTCCAGAAGTTTGCCTATTGCTACATCTGGAAAAACTTTTAAATGCTGTGTAGTTAAAACATGTGAATTGCAGTCAAATGAAAAATTTACCTTTGTTGGAGGAAAAACCTCAATTAAAGTTTCCTCTTGTTTGGTATTCCCCTGTTGAACAGCTTGCAGGTGTAGCACAGGACTGTTGAATCCTGAACAAATTTTGTTCACACAGGATCACTTGTGGGCACAACCCTATGTAATTTGTACAAATTATTCATTAGTATTTCCTGTCTGTATACTTTATAGATGGGATGTCTTTCTTCCCCTTCAACATAGACCACAGACTGAGAGTATCCATAAATAAAAATTGTGGTAAATTACCTTGGAACCTTTGTTTAGCTATTCCAAAATCCTGCCATAATACAAACACATGTAAACTCTGGTTACAATGTAGGGAATTCCTGAAATAAGAATGGCTCATAAAAATTATTAACAGCAATCCTAAATCATAGTACTGTATTACTGAAAAATGTACATATTATTTTTACCTCCATTTTATATTGTAAGCCACCTTGAGTCCCTTTTGGGGGAAAAGGCAGCATAGAAGTAAAATAAAATAAAATATCAGCTCTTAAGGATATAGGGAGGACTTACCTTCTGCTCCTTGTGAAAGCAGGGGACAGACCTGCCTACCTATGTCAAAATGTGGCTTGTGCTATTGCCTTAAATACACAAACAAAAGAGAAAGAGAAACCAGAATTTTTGTGGTGCTTTTTTTTTATCTTCATAGATATGATGCTAAATTGGGTTTATTTTTAAAACAGAAACAGGTGCATCTGTGAAGTTTGGCATTACTAGTCAGTTTCAGTGTATCAGAGAGAAGGAATTTTGTGGCAGCTTCAGGACTTGTTTGACCTTTCAATGGACTCCAATAAATTAGACTTAAAGACCCCCCCTCCAATTCCTTTCTTCTTATATACACGTTGGGTTCTCCAATCCACTTAAAAAAGAATGCATTGAAAAGACATACAGTTCTATGCCTATACAGATCTATATTTAGTTTTCCGACTATTTACTTGGCTCACCTCATGCCCTTTCCTGGCACTGCCACGTGACGTTGGAAAATACAGAGCTGCCAGTGTCATGCACCAAAAGGATTTGGAGCGTGTCCAAAAGAGGGTGACTAAAATGGAAGGGTCTGGAAACCATGCCCTATGAGGAAAGACTTAGGGAGCTGGGGATGTTTAGCCTGGAGAAGATTAAGAGGTGATATGATAGCCCTGTTTAAATATCTGAAGGGATGTCATTCTGAGGAGAGAACAAGCTTGTTTTCTGCTGCTCCAGAGAACAGGATCCGGAACAATGGATGCAAGCTACAGGAAAAGCAATTCCACCTCAACATTAGGAGGAACTTCCTGACAGAAAGGCTGTTTGACAGTGGAACAAACTCCTTCCTTGGAGTGTAGTGGAGTCTCCTTCTTTGGAGGTCTTTAAGTAGAAGCTGGATAGCCATCTGTTGGGGATGCTTCGATTGAGAGTTCCTGCATGGCAGGGGGTTGGACTGGATGGCCCTTGCGGTCTCTTCCAACTCATGATTCTATGCTTCTGGCCCAAGGTTTCTGCTATTCACAGATGATAATATTTAGCTGTGTGCCATTAAATGCCTCCCTACTGATTCCTGCACAGCAAGTCATTCTGCAAAAGATTCAGAAAAAGGACAGGACATTTTTTATAAAATCTTTTGGTAACATTACTAATCTGTTAATCTTGTCATTATCCCTTATTCCACATAGCAAATCTAGCAGTTTTCAAGTGGATGTAAGAACACTGTGCAGTTTATTTCTACAAATCATCTTCCTTTAATCAACCCTTTGAAATAAAAGCTTTAAAACTGCCTCCAGTTACCCGTTATTCAGAAAGATTCATATTTTAAACTCAAGGCAGGAGTTGATTATGACTTCATAATTCTGTCATCACAAATATGGAAAAAAACCCTATCTTAAATTAGAGTTCCAATTAGTATGAGTAGAGAAATCAGTGTGGATGTGAAATTTGCACAGGGTATAAAACAAGGAATGAATAAAAATTGCTAACTGTAATCCAGCATTTGTATAACTTGCATCTGTTCTGTACAATTGGCCCTCCACATTTGCAGATTTGACTTTTGCGGATTTGATTAATGTGTTCTCTCTAGGAATCTCTGGTTCCTCCAATGCGACTCTGCCAGAAGGAACTAATGTACCCCAATAGACTAGAGCAGGGTAGGAGAGGTCGGTGCAAAGACAAGGAGAAAGTGCAAGTCAGGTGAAATACCCCATCCCCAGCTAAATGGAGCAGTAACACATGGAGTAGTAACACTCCATTCCAGTATATCCCCCCATCAAGGCATAGCCACAAAAAGAAGTAAAAGGAAAGCAAATTGTTTCTTGGAAGTCAGCCTCTCTGCTCACAGAACAGTCTCTGACCTCATGAGACCAGATACGTTTGGGCTCTCAGCCTTGCTTTCAGTATTCCTTTGCCCAATGACAGTTTGTTAACCCTTCCCTTTTTCCTGGCATAAGCAATTCCTTTCTTTAATTAAGATCAAAGTTATTCTTCTAACTTTGTGTCCACCTTCCCTCAGAAACATCCTAGATCATTTTCATGCTTGGGGCAAAATCACATGCGAATAAAAATAACTGCATTTTTAAAAGAAGGGGAAATTGTCTCCTCCAGTATTAAAGGTCTTCTGTCCTCTGACAGTTTTCCTGACCAGTGGTCCACACCTTACATCAAGTAGCAGCCTTTCCAACTGAGTGTTGATTCCAATAATTGCCTTGTATTCATAATTCAGTGATTTGTGGAAGACATCCAATGCAGGAAAGTTCTAAGGATGATTTTCTTGGAACAATCCCGGATCTGACAAAAATGTAGGAACTCACACGATGGCTGGATTCACAGTCAGTTAGAAATGCCTAACTTAGAGTTACACATTCATGATTAATATGTATTCATGATCCAAACCTATTCAATAGTGTAAGAAATGCATTTGTAATTTTTAGCTGCCTTTGAATCAACCTCGACTCCAGGCTCCCCTATCCTCTACTTCTCTGCTTAGGTCCTGTAGGCTGAGGCCTGTGGTCTTCCTAATTGTGTCTGTCCATTGGGCTTGTGGTCTTCCCCTTTCTACCTTCCTCCGCTTTCCCCATCATCATTGTCTTTTCTAATGAGATGTGCCTTCTCATGATATTTCCAAAGTACAACAGCCTCTTGTAACTTCACTACTGCCATCCTCCCAATATTCCCCGCCCCTTCATAAACTTCCCTAAAAGAGACAAAGACAAAATAGTTGCCTGCTGTCTTTTTGTATGCCTTGGGTGTTAAAGTTGATTATGACACCTTAGGAGGTAATACTCATTTAAGGAACGACCCATAGAGAATTTGGGAATACAGTTGGCCGTCTTTATGCACAAATTCAAGCATCCATGGCTTGAAAATATCCCCCAAAATATAAATTTCAAAAAGCAAACCTTGATGTGGCTATTTTATATAGCGAACACCATTTTACTGTGCCACTGTATTGAATGGGACTTGAGTATCCACAGATTTTGGTATCCATGGGGGGTGGGTGGGTCCTGGAACCAAATTCCAAAGGATACTAAGGGCCAACTGTATATTATACAGAATTTCATTGATTATAAGAAACAGGCACTTCAAAACATGCCGAGGGGACTTCAAAACATGCTGAAGAAAACATTATCCTTATTCACTTTTGTTCTTTTTGATGAGTTGCCTTACATATTACAATATAAACAGGGATTTTCTGATACCATTCCTGAACATCTTGCTCTACACACTGACCATTAGCAAGAACTCCCCACACAAGATTTAGCAGGCAAAAGGTTCCTCCTTGATCAAATTCTGAAGCATGTGTAACTATTTTGTCTATTGGTTATCACCACCTTACCATGATTTCTGTTAAAAAGTAGACAGCCTTTGGTAGATTTTTGAATCTGCACTTTTTTTATTGGAGTATCACAGCAAAAAAAGAAAAAAGAAAAAAAGGACAAATATTTTTGTAACCCTTTCCCTCTAATGCTGAATAGGGAGGGGAAAGGGCAAAGAGAACCTCATTAACCTGCTCCCTGAAGTAAAAAAATAAATCAAGAAAGGAGAGATTAAGGGTGGAAATAAAATACATCACTGTGTAGGAAAGAGGGGAAATGTTCTGGAACCAACCCCAGAGGCAACAAAATATGACAACTCAGTGTTGTGACAGTTTTTTCTTCCCAAGATGAGGATACTAGGGTGCTGTGCGCCATATGAAAAGTCTTGATTTGCTGACAGTCCAATGTGTACATCTTGGTTTCCCAAACAGGGTGCAATAAAATAGGTCCTCGGCTGAGACTCAGGTAGTAAGATAAAAGAGTTTGGGGTTTGTTTGTTTTTTTGGTGCCACATGCTACAATGTAAATCTTTACTTTCAGATCCAGAATAGCCTGAGAAGTTCAAACAGGTTCTGTACATGCATGACTAAAAGGTTTCCCTTCCCCAGCTGTCTCTGAGAAACAATAAAAAAGCTCAGCAGAAGAAGAATGCGGATGGAGATGGCAGTGTACAGGAGAGCTGCAAAAAAGTGACTTTGTTTTGCCTAAATGCCAAATGCTTCAGACAATCCCCACTTGGAGAGTGAAAACTTGTCCATAAGCTCTCAGAGAAATCTGGCTTCAAGGTAAAAGTCATTAAACATAAAGCATGATCAAAGGAAGGACCGGAATTGAAGAGGACACCATGTCCTATCAGCAGTTTCACAGGAACGTGAGCCCCAAAATCCTCTCTCATAGCATCCAGAGGTCCAAGAGGAGAGAAAAGCTTCATCAGAACAGTATGATCCATTCTTAGGAATCCATAGGACAATGAGCATATTCTTGCAGAATTGGGCCTGGATGTAGGTATTCAGCCAGGAGGAGTACCACCCATTGAGAGATGTCTTCCTAGATGCGGAAACTCTCCTCTTTGCCGTCAATGTGCTTAAGGCGCAGGTACACATCTGTACCAATCCCCTGCATGGACTGGAGTGTGAGGGAGCCACCCAGGTACTCTGCATAAGCACGGGAGGTGGGAAGCCCAAAGCCAAACCTATAAAAAAGATAACACAAAAAATGGAGATGGTTAGGTGGAAACTGTAGCTGAGACAACAGCAGTTAGAGGAGAGCAAGCAAGAAGTCTTTTGCTTTGTGACCAAAGTTTGGAGAACACCAAGCTCTATTACAGTCCTTCACACAGTGATTCTAATGCTTATGGGCTTTCATTCCAGTGTGTGTGTGTGTGAGAATCCTATGAAGAACCACTGCTTGAAAAAAGTTCCAAAAACACATCGTAATTATACCAGGGAAAATATACAGGGACACATTTAACATGTTTTTCCAGGGCTTTGTGTGAATTGTTTTTTTGGTCAGCATAAAAATGATACTTGGTAATGAACCGGGGGGGGGGGGGGGGGCATCCTATGAATCTAATTTTATTCTTCTTTTATATGGCAAGTTGCTAGCCATTAAGATGACAATGTGTTTAAAAATGAGAACCTGGCCTATAGGAGCCCACAAGTACAGTGCGCCCGCGTCATATGCAGGCACCCTATACGTGGCTTTTAGCTTACACTGAAACCTGCACAACAACCATGAAAATGGTGCGTGTTGCCACGCCCAACCCCCATTAGTTTCAATGGGGCTCAAGCATATGTAGAATTTGCCTTATGCAGGGGGAGGGGGGGGGCTGAACGGATCTGCCACAGGAGACAAGGGCCAACTGTACTCTAATGGAGCTTTTAGCGATTATTTCCTTTTCCTTTTATGCTCCTAAAGTCTGTAGATTATGGGCCTCCCAGTTCTAGACATATTAGACTAAATCCAAACAGTTGCCAATGCACCCACCCATTGAATTGTGAGCTGATTCCAGTTCAGGATCATCACATGGCCATAGGGGCCACACTACTCTTACCTAAGACGAACCTTTATCTTTTGAAAACGACTGCTGGAAACCCCACCTCCTTCCCTTTCTGCTCACCCATGAATGGGCCCTGATTGGGCACTGTCCCCCTTTTCTAACCATATTCCCAAAGAGGGAGTTTCATAGGGGGTCCTGGTTACTCGCTTCTGCTGTGGTAAAGTGGGTTAATCTGCACTTCTCACCATGGTCCTGAGGAAATTCCACCCCCCTCGATCCGAAACTCCTGTAATGAAAAAAATGAGACCTTGATGTAAGGAGCCATTCCAAGACTTATTTATATTATTCTCATTCCACTTTCATGCCTTCCCACCCAAATGAAGGGGTCAAGTAGTTTCTACCTCTATAGCACTGCAAATGCGTTCACATGTTCACACTGCAATCAGGCTCCTGTAGCCTAAGTTTCCTACCATAACACTGCAGCAAAACTGCGTAACTGCAGAGGTTGTGTAATCTTAAAGCTTAGTAAAGCTACAATTGTGCACCCAGGCCTACCGTATGATCAAGTCAATAGTCATTGTTGGCAATGCGTGATGACTATCGTTTGGCCACATTGTAGGGTGTGTCCAGATGAGATTTCCATGGTGGCCTCTGAAAGAAAGATAATAACATTGAAATTCAACCCTTAAAAGGTCATCTCAACATTTTTCCACTCGGTCTTTTATGCACCAAGCCCTCCCATATCCAGAAAAGTTGTGTAATTAAACAGCATTATCATTATGTGGAGTTTCCGTAGGCTCTTCCAAATATTATGGAAATTCAGTCTGCAACGTCTTACCACCAACTTTACTTTTCCCCTGCTAGTTTCTCTTCTAACTCTACTTCTTGCCTTCTCTCTAGCTTCAATGTTCTTGGTGGCGGAATGGTCCTATGTCCTTGACTGGTGACTAAATGCCAGGTCTTAATCCAGATTTCAAGGAGGTAATGTTGTCCCAATATGCTGAAAACTTCTCCAAAGGTTTAATATGATGGGAAACTCTTTTGAAAAGTTACCTTAAGCCTGGAATGCCACTCATTGCCCCAATGACATGGGACAACCAGCCAGCACTGGTTGTGGCGTGGAGCTCATTCCTTCTTACTAATCAAAGCTGTTTCCAGGCCCTTGTTTTTTTGCTCTTGTTTTAGAATGCTCCCTCCTATATGTTTCCTCCTCATGGAGTGAGTTAGCCCAAGTCAATTGACCAACAAGTATTATGTATTCCAAACACTTCTAAATCTGGAAAGCCCTGAGACCAGCGTCTAGACAGAGGTTTTATCACCATACTTATAGCCACCAGAAATTCAATCAGTGAAATAAATTACACAGTTTGCAATCAAAAAACAGAGTGTATAAATTAGCAAAGTAATCACTTATTTTAGCCTACCAGTCTGTATTGCTCCCTTTAAGAAGTTTATTGCAAAAATTAAGGCAAGACGATATAAAGAAGATATATAATACGTGCGCCCTCGCCCTTACGCAGTGGATACTTCCAGATCCCTCCAATTAAGCGGAATTCTATGTGTGCTGGAGCCACCATGTGGAAGTAATGGGGCTCACGACCCACCGCAGCAGTCAACCCAACAGCGGTGGCACAGCAGTGCCAGCCACGGCACGAGTGGGCCCACATTAGGTTACTTCCGGGCGTGTGCACGAGGCTCTTCCCGGAGCGAGCGTTCATCATAGCTGAGATACACAATATGGTGTGCCCACGTACAAATGTGGTGCGCTGTACGCACACTCAACAAGCCTTGTGAAGGCAAACGGCATACAGTAAATCAGTGACGGGAATCGCCTAGAACAGGAGTGGGGCAAACTGAAAGCAGCCCAGGGGGCCACAGTACAACCGAAAAGGGACTCTCACAGGGTCATACAGTTTGCCCAAAAAAGCCATCAAAATGAGAGAGGCAGCAAAACTGGAAGGAGCTCAAGTCCCCAGCTAATTTTAACATTTTAAAACAACGGTTGAGTAGGTGCGGGGGAGCGGGGTAGCAACACAGGTTAGAAAGGGTATCACCATTCCAGGATCCACAGGAAAGGCAATTCATGTTCTGCTTGGCCAACCAAAAGGGCCAGTGTCGGGGAGTCGTAGGGGCTCAAGAGCACAGAAGACAGCCTCTGGGGACACCATGTAGTAGCTGCAGGATGCACTTTGCCTACCCCTGGTTTTAGAGGAGAAAGGTCGGACCACGCCAGTCTACCCAACAACCGCCACATCCACATGTATAGTGTGCATCTCCCCTTTGGAATGCAAAAAACAAAACATGTTCAGAGAAATTGTACTCACCCCGCATAGCATCCTCGTCAGCAGCTCTGGAAGGATGTAGTCAAGAGAAAAGACATGGGAGCAATGAAAGGAAAAGCGGGCTGCCACAGTGCCATGAGGCCTCACCGCAGGAGCCATGTCGCCATACTTGTGCTCAAGCAGAGACGCCTAGAACTGCCATACCGAAAATAGGATGACACAGATCCATTCTGAAGTGGTTTTTTACCGAGAACAAGCGTGTCACAGATGAAGTTATGATGTCTGAACGCAAAGCCCTGCTCCACCGCCACCCCGATCTGATTGGTTACTGTAAGGCCGAAACCATGGTGCTTGTGGGGCATGAACCTACAAGGGAGCATCTACCCCTTACAATAAGTGTCCTTTACCTGAAAACAATCTCCTCCTATCAAGTCTCATCGGTAAGCCAAGACTTAGGCGGTTACAGACCGCCCTTTGGGGTGGCCTGTAGGCGCACCTTTCCCGCCGATCAGGTGCCTCAGCGCCAGAGTGGCAGCTGCTGAGGCCCCGATCCGCGCTTTCCGGGCTGCGGGGAAGTGGCAAAAGGCCCCTTCCCCGCCGCTGGTAAGGGGTGTCCTTGGGCTCAAGCCCCAAGACACCCCGCGCGGCGGGGAGAAGGAGAAAAGGGCCGTTGGGTCCCTTTCTCCTTTGGTCCCTGGCGCGCCTTCGAAGGCTGCACTCAGCGGACCAAACCAGGAAGGAGCTCCGAAACGGCGCTCCTTCGGGTCGCGGAAAGGGCACCCTAGGCCCCTGCCGGGACCCCAATAACGTCACAACCCGATGCCTCGTTTTGGAAGGCGGCGCGGCTGTGCTGTATTGATGGTGGCTGGCTGTGTGGACCGGCTGCCGCACCTTTTGTGCAGCGCGCACTAGGGTTAGGGCGGTGCAGAAGCACCGCCCCGTGTTAACCCTAGTACGCGCTCCGCGCGTACTTTTAAGCCCATCTGTAACGGGCCTTACTGCCACTGAGGAGCAGGAGGCACAACACCTTATACAGTAAGGCTTCTAATCAGGGATGCTGAATTTTACAATTCATGTTTATCAGCATTATATCAAAACTGAAGAGAGATCTTACCACCCAGACCTCTGTTATGCCACCATTTGTATTTGCTTTATGCATTTTAGATATAAAATAACACTGAAAACCTTTTAGATCTAATTGCTTGTCCCAACTACAACAGCCTGATTTGATCAACTGAATTCCCAAAAGGGTTTGCTTGCTAGGTGTCCATTGATTTAGTGGATACTATACTTGGGACTAGCAGCTGGATTTTAGCCTTAAAATATACACATTTTAATGTTTTTAATTACCCATCATGATTCTAATTGGGTGACAAGCTAATAAACATGAACTGCAAAAAGGCAAACATTTTGGAAAATTCTCATAAGGAAACAGAGCAGATTGCAGAAAGTGAAACTACTCAACATGCCCACAAGGGGGAAGTCACAGACTGCTGAAAAAAACATACCAACAGTATGATAATAGTTTAACTTTTAGGGGGAAATATCAAGCAATTCATACCTGGCAAAATCCACCCATTTCTCAATTATTTTTTTCGGAGACAAGCGAGTACAGATGATCCCAACGAAGTCTGGCTGCAGAAAGAGATGAAGAGAAGAGACTGAAATTGAAATGAGGCATCCAAATTTGCAAATGAACGGTTTTCAATAGTTCACACAGTTTTTAAACTGTTTTGCTTTAACTATTAAATTGTTTAATTACTGGTTTATAGTTTATTTACTTGCCATAAATTTCTTCCTTTCCTTTCCTTTAGTATTTCTCATCTTTTTAATCTGTTTTCTGAAGACTAAGAACACTATACAGTTTCTTTCTTTTCTAATTTCCTCATAACAATGATTCCAATTTTTATGGTTTTGTTTTTCAATTTAAAATTCCTTCATTTTTGCCTTCAGTTTTATTGTTCCTAAACCACTTTTTCTTGGTCAGCTTTGGTGCAGTTCCATGAAATTTCCTGCCCTCAGCAGTGATGCCCTGGCTTTTTGGTCCTCACTTTTTCAATTTATGACTACAGTTGTCCAGAGAAGGATGACCAAGATGAGCAAAAGTCTGAAACCCAAATCCTATGATGAACAGCCTAGGGAATTGAATATATTTAGTTTGGAGAAGAGAAAACAGAGAGATGACATGAGAGCCATCTTTAAATATATGAAGAGATGTCATGTAGAATATGAAGTGAGCTTGTTTTCTGCTGCTCCAGAAACTAGAACATGACCCAACGGATTCAAATTACAATAAAAGATATTATATTCCAACATTAGGAAGAACTTCTTTACTGTACAACCTATTTGACAGTACAATACACTGCCACTGAGGGTGGTGGACTCTTCACTTTTGGAAATCTTTAAACTGAAGCAGGATGAACATCTATCAGGAATGCTATAGTTATATATTCCTGCGTGGCAAAGGGTTGGACTAAACAGCCCTTGCAGTCCCTTCCTACTCTTAAGATTCCATGAAATAGTAGGTTAGATAGGCCAGTGGTTTGGTTCAGTACAAGAGACTTCTTCTGTTTACAGACACAGAAAATCTAAATCTAACTAAAATTAAAATTGTATCTCTTTCTGAGGGTCACAGCTCACTTGAAGCTATGCAATTAAAGAAGGAATATATGTATACACACACACACACACACACACCTTGTCCTCATGCAAAGCAAGGTGGTGTATGGCCAACATCCGGATACCCAAGCGGGAGGTGAGGGTCTTGTCCAGAAAAGAACGGATCAACTTCTCATCCTAGGAAGGCAAAATAAAATTTAATAGGTTGCAAACTGAGCCAAAGACCTCATTAGTGGTTACAACAGCTCCCTCTAGGAAGTGACACTTCTCCCACTTTTTCCCTAACATTTCTCATCTGAATCTTCAAGGGATAACAGTGTACAAGGGACAGAGATGGAGTTGTGCCCTACTCTGCCAAATCATCTCATTATTTCATTGGTTTAGCCCCAGTTACTCTGTGCAGAGGTTTATAGTGAAGGCAGCAAAGATGAAGGAACAAAAGCAAGGCTAGGTTCCAGGAATGCTGGGGAACCAGGTTCAACTTCCTCTGAATCCATGCAATTTCTAGAAGCCAGAGTCTCTGACTCACTTTATTTTTAATTGCCTTTTCCTCTCAGCCACTTTCTCAGATATACAGTGAGTCTTGGCTGCTGAACCCCAACCCAAAACTGCTCAGACAGAACAGGGAAGCCAGTTTTGGAGTTCCTGCATATAAGGCTGGATTTTCAATGCTGAAACTGGAGCAAATGCTCTAAGGCCCTTCAAGGGATTAAAGGGCTCATCATGCTGTCAGGACCATATCCACATGCACACACATCTCTGGTGCAATGATTCTGTCATGTTCCCGGCAGACAAAAACAGCAGATCTCTTCTCCCTCCATCTGGCCCAAGACCTGGTAATGATTACCACCCACTCTGCCACATTTTTCAGCATGGAGAAAGCAGGAGGGGAGGTAGCATTTTGACATTATTGCTTTGTACATTCTACCTCTGGCTTTGCCAATTGAGACTTAAATCTTGACTAATGTCTAGAGCCACCTTATGCCCTGGAGCCTAACAGGGAAGTTTGTGCATTTGTCCAAACAGAGCCCTGATTTTGGAACTGGTCCATTGACCCAACCGCTTTAACCCTGGCCTTGCCTGTATGTGCTTACGACACTCCCGCAAGCCCTCAGCCAATAGCGTCACAACATCCTTGTGGTCATCTAGGAGTTGGCGGACCAGTTTGCAATACTGGGCCTCAGCTTCTTGGTCCTTGATCTGTTCAGAGAAAAAAGACATAGGATAAAGTGCCTTAAAACATGGATATTTTGGCACATGGGGCAGGGGGAAGAATAGAACACACATGCAAACAAGACAGAAATTTGGTTCTACTCAGCCAGTCCCACATTTTATCTACAAAACTACTCACTAAACACTGCACATCATTTTATGTATTTTTTAAAATTTGGCAAATTGCAAAAAATAATCCTTTCAAATTACCTACTAACTCATGGGTATCTCATAAATACTGCAGGCAAATATTTCTCAGGCAAGGAACACTTGGATGTGGTTTGATTGCCTCCCTCTGAAATATAGCTCGGAACACCTGGTGTTCACTGGTAGTCTCTCTTTGAAGTACTGACCAGGGCTCATCCTGCTTAGCTTCTAAGATCAGACAGGATCTGGTGCCTTCAGGGTACTTAGGACACTTTATAATTAACTGTCCAATAACCATGCTTGTATCATATCCTTATCTTTTATTTGGCTATTCCAAAATATATTTTGAGTGACCTTCTATTTATACAACAGTTTTATAGACTCTTTATATTCCATGGAATAAAGCATACTTACTGGGGGAAATTCACTCAGCTTCTGGAACGCTCGGATGTAAAGCTCATGCTGAAAGAAATAAAAAGGAAAAAAGGTATCTAAAGCAGACATACAATTATAAAACTTATATGGTGCTAAGCCATCAAATTCTGGGATTTACTTGCTAATTTCTTGGAAGGATAAGATCTTTACAAATCAGAAGCAAGAGGTGATAAGAGCCAGTACTCATGGGTTTTAACCAAGCCAGCATTAAGTAGGATACTTACGAAAAATCCATATAAGAGTTTGAAGTAGTCTGTTAATTAAGTTTACTAACTTTTACTAACTTATCAACATGGTTGCTGTAAAGCACCAGTCATCATCATGATAAAACTGGGAGGATGGACTTCCTGCCTCCCTGTAATTAGACCCAGCCACTAGACAAAAAATAATAATCTGCTCTGGCAAGCATTTTTCCATCCCCAGTTCCAGAAACTACCAGTTACGTTTTGACTGGAGAGCTGAAGGGAGGAACATACTGGTGCCATTAACTGGGAATAGAGTTAAAAGCTGTTTGGTCATCTGCATATGTACATCTGAGAGAGAATCATGTGTCCCTCCAGTTGATAGGGGACTGCAACTCCCAGCAGCTAGGGTCAGCACAGCCAATGGTGAAGAATGCGGGGAGATGCAGTTAACAACTTCTGGAGAATTTCATAATTCCCACATTTGGCGATCTGCAAAATTTTGTTCTGTCATTATTCAAATCTGTTAAGACATACTGATGATCACTTGACTGAAAAACAGGAAATGAGGTGTGCTGTGTAGTCTTAAAAAGGTAAATTATTGTCCTGCTTTATTGCCACATTATTTGGACATCTACCTCCTGTCCATATCACTACCCCATTTCTCACCCCATCCCTTGCCTACTAATCATCTCCTTAGGTGAAGAGTGGGCAAAATGACTCCATGTGACTCTAAAGTGTGGTCTCTGAAACTCTGTAACTCATCAATTTTTTTTTTAGGTTTTCATTATGATTTTCAGGTGACTTTTCTCCTCAAACCTAGCCAACACCCCCCCCCCCCCCCGGCCAAAAACCGAGATTTATCTCCCCTACCCCCAAAGCTTCCCTCCTCTCCCCTCAAAAGGCCTCGAATCAGCCAAAGTGGCGGCTGAAATGCAACAATAAAGCCCACTTGGGGGTGCATTGGGTAACCTGACCCCTCTGTCTCTGCAGTTCCCCATCCCTTAGATGCTTCTCTGCAATCTTTGGAATACATACCACATGGAGAATGGTGGGATTGCAACCAATAATAAAGGGGAGGCTCCGGAAGCCTTTGATGCGATGAGCAATGCGGACTGGAAGTTCATGGTGCAGGTAACGGGCACTTTTCTGTAACAAAACATAAATCAGTTTATTTGTTTTTGTGTGCCTTCAAGTTGTTTCTGACTTATAGCTACCCCAAGGTGAACCTATCACAATGTTTTCTTGCAAGATTTGTTCAGTGGAGGTTTGCCATTGCCTTCCACTGAGACTGGCAGCAAGTGACTTGCCTCCGATGCTGCCCAAAAGGATTGCTGCGAAAGTTAAAATGAGATTTGGGAAAACTGTGTGTACTGTCTATCACTCCTTGGATATGTTTAAGATAAAACTTGGACCAGAATCCCATTTGGTGATTATGCAAGTGTAAAAAGAGTTGCACAGGGAGATTTATTTTCTCAGAGGTTGCACCCAGACAAACCTTAGTGCAGCCAACCTTTGAAAAACTATGGCAGTTCTCTCTTTTGACTTGTTGGCTACATAGCTAGTGTAATGTTGAGCAATGGACAAATTCAAGGCTTTGAGACCCACTGGAAAGGGTCTTGGATGACTAAAGCCCACAGGTTCCTGTCCATTATTTTAAAAATCCATTATTTCAGACTTTCAGGTAGTCTCATGGCAAGCCAAGGGTGTGTGCTGGCAGACAAGCTAATGGGAGTCTTTTTCTCAGGCAATGTTGGTTACAAATCTGAGCATCTCCAGTTAATTTGGCCCAGAAAAGGTTGCAATGGCATCCACAAACAACATGGATCTTTTCAAAGCACAACATGTTGAGGCTGCAAGCAGAGACATAATTTTGGTTTCCCCTAAAGGTGTTCAGGCGGCAACAGCAACTGAATCACAGGTTGCTATAGCTACAGATTCTAATTTCACACCGCAGCCAGTGAAAACCTTTGTTCTAGTCTGCATGTCTTGGTTTGTGACTATAGCTGGCGGAGGCCTGGAGTTTTTCCTGGTTAAGCTGCTTGGGCCCACTGCTTAGCTCTGCTCTTGGTGCAGCAGACAAGGAAGCAAGGATGGAGTCTCCTAGTTACATACAGCAGAGAAACAGGGGTTGTCACACCAACAGATAACGGTGAGAGCTAAGTGTCTGGGAAGACACGGAGAAGAGTATCACAGTGACACATTGGCTCTTTGTTATCAGCAATCTACAGGTTTGTGTAACCTAACAGAAACCATAAAAAAGCCAACTACTGTACATTCTTGGATTAAGTTTAAGAGGATATGGGAAACAAAGTGAGTATGGACAAGGGAAGAGAAGCAAGCTCTCTTCTCTGGCATTTAGGCTGAAGGTCAGTGAGCCATTGCAGCATAACAGGGAATTTACATTATAGGGAACAACAAGATTCAGGGACTCTGGATTCCTGAGTTTGAGAACACTAATGAATGTGGTTTGAGACTCATTTAATCATGGCTTCCCACAAGAATCTCTTATAAAAGAATTACAGATCTCCAGGTTTTTGGTGCTATGGACTTGCATAATGGAATTGGACCAGATGGTTTTTCTATTCTAGTCAATCTCAACAAATGTATAATACTCCAAGCTTCCTCAGAGGAAAACGTATGGCAACTCTTACTAAAACTATCACTGATTTCTTGCATTTAAATCCTGCCCTTCAAGTTAATACTTCATAGGAGCTTCAAAATTCCCATCCCTAACTCATTTTATCTTCCAGTGACCTTTTGGTGTAGGTTGCAGTCATGACTTGTAAGAAGTTACTGAACTTCCAGTTTCCTAGTATTGTACAGAAGACAGAGATTATACTGCTCCTGTTCAGAATGATTCATATCCTGAAAATAAATGTGAAAATGTAGCACAGCCCTTCCATGTGTCCTCCAAAGTTCCTTAAGTCAAAAATGTGGGGAGAGAAAAGCTTATTCTTTAGAATGATTTTGTGACCCTTGCTATGTAAAGGTCTGACAATATGTAGTCTCACCATATACTTTCCGAGGTAGTACAATCTTAAGAGGTCTGTATCACATTTTTAAAATAGCACATTTATATCCTAAACATGCAACAGAGTCACGTGGTGCAGGTTTTGAGACTATACCTATTCAAACTGCACACGGAGACTTCAAGGCTTGAATAACCACTTCTTCCTCAAAATAAACCTCCCATTTATAGAAAACTACCCCTGAAAGCGAAGACTTACTATAGTTGGGGGCAAAGCTCAGAAGGAAATTGTGCAATAATAAGGCCTAAAGGATTAAAAGCAAGAAGAGGAACTAAATGGACTTGGATATAGGAATCCTAAAATTTTAAGTTTAGGAGAAGCAGCTCCCAAATCTCTGACATACCAGAAGGTGGCTCCCATCCTGAGAACGTCCAGAATACAACATGGTGGTGGGGGTCAACCTCACAGAGGGCTGAAGAGAAAAGAAGGAAAAAGCATTTACACAGCATCCAGAATGCCCCTATGAGGACAACCAGGGGAACAACACCAGCACTGTCCATTCCCCACCACAAAATTTGCATTTCTTTACTGTCTTCCTATTTTCTGGTTTGAAGGGAAGCATTTCCTTAAATCCAAAGCTCCCTAAGAATGGGCTTCCCTGTACTCCTCAGCTGAAAGTAGAATACTGAAAATCAGACCCATGCTGAAAAAAGCTTGACAACTCTCTCAGTGGCCAACTTTCCACCATACTGGACCTCTTTCCCATTTACGCAGCCCAGGCATTAATACCCTAGTGCCTCTGTCAAAATTTTTGAAAGCCAAGGAAGTGGGAAAGAAAAAGAAGTATGCAGGAGTTTTAGGGCTAGAAGCTTTAACTTTTTACACGACTCTTTCCCTGCTCACCTGTCTGAATTTCGACATTTAAAGTGTACATAGATATAATAGGGTTTCTTCTTAACGGAAACCAGATGCTATCCAACACAATAAAGTTGCCATCTTTTTACTTGACAGGGCACATATGCACCCAAGAGCTGCAAAAACAGTGAGGAATGTAACAGCTGCTGCTTTTCTCCAATGCAGAGATGCAATAGGAAAAGAGGAAGGTGCTGTTAAAATATATTTCTAAATTGTATTGAAAATGTTCAGATGTGGCAATGGTTAACTAAGGTTTAAAATGGTTCCTGTTGCAGGCCAGAAAGCCTAGGCCTGGAAGAGCAAGTCTTCAAGGACATGTGCTGAGACATAATATCAACAAATGTATTATTGTTATGTTTTTGTGTAGTATGGTGACTTCATGGGAAAGAGGTGTGTCCACTTGGTGGGAAGGTTGATCTTGTGAGAGAACAAAGACTGATGTCACATTCGAGCTTCTAGCATGGACTCTGAAAGAGAATAGATGTATAGTAGCCTGCTGTAAAGTGTAAATAGCAACAAAGTCAATAAACCCTCATTTGAGTGAAAATCTGTGTGGAAGTTACTTTGATATTAAGTAGATGAGAAGACTGCATCTGTTCCAGTTGGTACCAGTCCAGAACCACCGGTAACAAGAGACATCAACCATCACAAAGATCTTTTTCTCTAACAGGTGCGTCTGTTACATTTCTGCCAGATGAAGATACTCAGAAGTTTTCCTGTGGGAACAAGCAGCAACCTCACTGGCAACTAGTTCCCCAATAATACATGACCACACTGCTACACCTACAATGTGAACACTGCAACCCTAGCCAGATGCCTCCATTTATAAATGGCTTCTGTTAAAAACCAAGCAAGTAACATCTTCATGGTGCCAAGAGATAACAGAAGCCTCTCTCATAAGGCCCCAGGATAACAATAGGCAGATGCTTTATTTAATTAATCAATGTTTTCCCTAGGGCAGGTTCCAGACGGAGTGAGATTAGACGTCTGTTCTCCCCTTAGCCAATGCTGTGGATCCCCTCTCCAGGGTCTGTGTCAAGCTGTTTGAGGAACTCATTAAATGGTGGTGATTAGAAAATGGGACCCAAAGGCTAAGTGATAATTCTGTCCCAAACAATAGACAAATGGGGTGATTCTTGAGGGAAACATAAACACAAAGAATTCTCTGCTCCAGCCTTCCATAGTCCTCTCCAAAAGTAACCAAAATGGAACATGCCTCTATCCCCAAAATTCAACAAGCTGAGGTAGGCCTTCTGTTTTTTAACTAAGCCAGACACCAGCACCAAGGAATGTAATTTGCCTGCTGAGGCCTGTCCTTCAGATAATGAATTTTCTTCAGACTTTCAGTCCTGGAAGAGCTTGTCCTTCATCTGCCAAGAAGCAACAGTCCAGACCTGCTTCTGGCTCACAGCCTACAAGGTGAGGCAAAACCTGCCTCAGAGAGGTAAGGGACTGAGAAACAAAAAGACTGCCCCACTCTGCTAGACTTGCAGTGTTCAGTTTGACTTGTGAATAAGAATACAGCTGCAGTAGTAGTCTACGCTCACCTTTTCAGCTGCTACGTCAATGGCTGACTGGTTATAGAAGGAGGTAACCGTCTTGGATCGCTCACGGGCCAGTTCATGCTGCTGATCAATAGCTGAAGAGGACCGGTATCGGAGAGCAGGAACAAAAAACGGGAGCACGCAGGGAGCCCGGCTCCCTACTCCACCTACTTCTAGCATCAACAGTGTCTTCCACATCATTCTTCCTTCCACAGACAGCTGAAGGCAAAACAGAAGTGCTAGAATAACATCTGATCCATGAGATACTATTCACTGAGGATATCTCAATGAATAGTGTGGCAGTCTACCTCACACTCTTCTCAAAACATGAGTGAAACGTTTCAATTAAGTGTTAAATTAGGAATAGGTTCTGAGGCAAAGCTGATGGATAAGAACTAAATGTGACAGATATATAATGAGCCAATTAGATCATAACTATATAGGATACAGAAACAGGGCAATAAGCTAAAGCAATCGCTACAGCCAAGCTGGAACTGAGAATAGATTCAGCTAAGAAGTCTGCAGCTTAGGAGGTTCATACGACTGACATCAATATCTACCTGAAGACAAGGAAATCCTAATTTAGCAAAGCACTATACTTACTCCTAAGATGACAAGTTACTCGTCTTTCTGCTTTCTCCAGGTCTGGGCACTCTCCCTTCTGGCAGGCCTTCCGTGCATTCCCTGTGGGGGAAAACACTGGACTAATTCACACATCTTGGGACATTACTAAATACTTGACTGGCAGTCCTGAGCATGTGGACCAGTTCCACTGAAAGGCAATTCATCTGTGGTGTTATAATTATGGTGGCCCATTCACACATGGAAGTTATGAATCTATACGTGTCTAGTAGTTAAAAAAAAAAAAAGATTCCAGCTCATTGAGAAGATCAAATGCTGGTATCCCCTACCCCAGATAAGGTGAGGAAAGAAGTGTGTAGGCATATACAGAAGTAGATATGCCATCCTCCAAGCTGTAGAATCCTAGAGCTGGAGGAGACTACAAGGACCATCTAATCCAGCCTCCTGCCATGCAGGACTATACATCTTAAAACATTCCTGAAAGATGCCCATCCAACCTTTGTTCAAAGACCTCCAAAGATGGAGTGTCCACCACCCTCCAGGACAATCTATTCCAACTGAGATGGAAGGACTTTTGTTTCCTCACCAATAAGAGTCCCTCCCCCTTCTAGTCATCTAACTAGTCCATGGGATGTCAGGACATTCCAAGAGGTTTACCATTTATGAGTTGTTATACTCCTACCCTGCCAAAAAAACCAACAGCAGGCTAGTCACCCAAGCACTGGCAATGCCGCCTTGAAGTGTCAAATGCACATATTTCACAGCACTATGCCCATCCCATATGCTTCAACCCAGGCTTGCATTCAGTTTTATTGACACAGGGATTAAAATGGGCAAACGTAAGCCTGAAGTGACTTGAAGGGAAGGTGGAAAAATGAGAGGCAATTCAGATCCAGTTGAAATCTCACAGGAGGCTAGTTTACCTCAAGTAAACTTTGTTATCTTATGCCAGCTTCCTTGTTCTCCAAGGACAGGTAGCTCCGCTTCCATCTGAAAAGCAGGGGAGGGTAAATCCAGTTATTATAAAAACATGGCCTACAGGAGAGAAGCTTTTGAAATACCCAGCACTAGGATAACAGACTGATTCTCATATTCTGTATCACCACAGAATTGAGCCTATAGAGAAAACTTAACACATTAATAGCCAAGACAATGGAAAGATCTGCAGAAATATAATCAATGAAAATATTTACAACTATTAATTCCTTGCATAGACTACCATGAATATTAGACATCTAAGGAAAAACCTTCTTCCCAACTCCAAAACCTTGTGAAACCGCTGCTGCCTACCTTGTACTCTGTTTCTGTCCTGGAAAGATTTACACTTTTTCGTTACTGTATATTCTCTTTTCATTTTTTTCCCTCATTTTTCTCAGGGTTTTTTCCTAGACCCATACTTCTGAAACTTGAGGACAAATCCTCTCACTTCTGAGTTCATGAGAACTGAGAACAAGCAGAGAGTGAACCAAGCCTTCTCCTTATACCTCTTTCCTCAGAAAATCAGTGTTCACACTGTATTGGATTCACACAAATGAAACGGCATTTATTTGTAGAACTGAAATCCCAGCTTTCCCTTCACAGGAAGAAGAATCAATTTCAAAAATCTTTCCCTGGTTTCCTAGATTTCTAATGGGCTTTTCCTACTCAAAACAGTTAAAAAGTTGTGTGTTGGCTTGGGTTTGTTTTACAGCTGACTCAACTATTAGATAGTCCTACTCTGTTTGACTTCCACTGACTCTGTACCTTGAGTAACTTCCTACATTTTCTGTTTTCCAAAAACAAAGACATTATTCTTTCCTTGCTACAGTAGTCCAGGAGTGGGGAAGTGTGGATCTCCAGATGTTTTTGGACTGCAGCTCTGGTAGCCCCTCATCACTGCACATCCTCCAATATTTTGTAGATAAAAACTGAGATACATGTGCTTAAAACCATCAGTGTGGTCCAGATGGTAAAAGTTACTATGCAGCAAGAAGACACAAACTAGGAGAGGCTGTAGCAATTTGCTTTTGCCTGAGTCCCAACAGACTCAGGCAAAAGCAAACTGCAGAAGGGAAAGATTATAGCCCTTCCTCTCCTTTCTCCCCCTGATGAGTGAATGGAATCCAAACTACTTTTTCATGTTGAACTCAGTTTGCAGTGATGGAGGAAAGCTGAAAGCAAAGGTGGAAAGTGGAAGGAGAGACAAACTGAGACTTTTTTGAAAATCTGAAAAAGGTGGAATGACAAAGAATTAATCAAGACTGTCCCCATTAAATTGGGACACTTGGAGGGTATGTTACTGGTTGCATTGGCTAGAGCTGTTGGCAGCTATAAGACAAAACCCTTTGGAGGGCCACAGTTGCCCACCTCTATTGCAGTCCCTGATACAACTTAAAATCTATTTCATTAACAGGTTAATCTGAAGCAGACAGTGCAATTCCCACACACTTTTATATTAAGATTGTTAAGAACTTTAGATGTGGGGGCCTTTTAGATGTGGTTTTTTTTAATCTCCATTTCAGTTTGTTTAATGTCCAGCCTGAAGAGCGGTTTTGGAGAACACAAAAGACTGCTCACTGCTTGTGAGATTTTAGTTGTTGCTGATAAAATTATGTTATCCTACTGTGGCCTTGAGTGAACCTGTGACTTGCTCTTTGTAGTTTGCTGTGGCAACAGAACTCTCTGACAGGGAAGGCTAAATGTCTCCCAAAACTACAATTCCCAGAATAATTACTTCTGCAGTGCAGATGCAGCCTAAGAGAGCAAAGCTTGAGGCTCCTATCTAATCACAAACTAAAGAGGACTCCTGGAGGAAGCCCAGCAAGAAAATAGATCTCTTGGGGCGTCTAGAGAGGATGAAAGCCAGGACACCTGGGTTCCCTTTCCAGCTCTGGTAGCAGAGCATGAGGCCTTATGGTCAGGATGACAAGATGTCCTAACTGCAAAGGATGACAAGGCACCACAAAATGTAGGACATTCAATGCATTGAAGCGCAGGGGGAGAGGAAGAAAAAAAGAAGAGAAAGGAAAAGAAAAGAAAAAGAAAAACAGAATTATTATTATCATTATACTTTATTTATGTAGTGCTGTAGATTTACACAGCGCTGTACATACAATCAATAAAATAGACAAAAAGAAACCTGACTATGGCATACATTCTACAAAATGAGAACAATATGCATATAAAATAATACATAATAATAATAATAGTAATAATAATAGATATTTATTTATTGCCCCACCCCAATCACAAGATCTGGGTGGGTTACAACAATAAAAATATAGAGAATACAATACAATACAATACAATACAATACAAGAGAGCAACGTTAGTTATAGTAATTCAGTTAGGCCTGATGGAAGTTGGGCCTCTCTTTTTCATTCCCTCCCAGGTCTGATGATGATGTCATGGAGGGAGGGCTCTTCTTCTTGAGGCAAGGATTTTATTTTAATTAATTTTAATTTAATTCTTCTCATTAAATTTAAGAGAAGAATTGGTGGACAGAGTGACGTAAGTCACAGTAAATGGGGAGTGGAACTAGGTAGGAAAGGCCTGCTGGAAGAGATCCGTCTTAAGAGCCTTCTTAAAGGCTGTAAGAGTAGAAATGTCATGGATCTCCTTCGGCAGGTCATCCCATAGCTTTGGAGCAGCGATGGAAAAGGCCCTCTGGGTGACTGAAGTTAGCCTAGATTTTATTGGCTGAAGTAGATTCTTCCCTGAGGACCTTAGAGTGCGGGAAGGACATTACGGAAGAAGGTGTTCCCTTAAGTATTCTGGACCCAATGATAGGAGTCAATAAAATAAGCAGGTAATAAATTAAAAACATCAAGTATAAAATATCAAGCAGGAAGAGAAAAGCAAGAAAGAAAGAGAAAAGGAAAAAAATGAAGGTGGTAAGATAGTGCTGGCAGGAAAGAGTTAGTTCTAGACAGAGAAATAGATATTGGTATGGATAAATTTATAGAAATTTATTTAGACCCAATACAGTCAAGCCCTTCATGACCACGGATTTTATCCATAGATTCAAGCAGCCACAGATTGAAAATATTAAAAAATATACAGTACATAAATTCAAATAGGCAAACCTTGACTTTGCTATTTTATATAAGAGACACCATTTTACTATGCCATTGTATTTATTTAATAGGACTTGAGCATCCATGGATTTTGGTATCCATGGGGGCGGGGTCCTGGAACAAAATTTCAGTGGATAACAAGGGCCCACTGTACAGTGCTTTTCTTGTTGTTTTTCTTGTATTATTTTGTAGCAGTAGCATTTTGTATTGATACTTTTTTTGTCTGTGTGCTTAATAATTTTTAAAAAATAAATGTGGGACATTTAAGAAAAATGTTGAACATTACAAAGTAAAAGCTACAAACACTAATATTAACATCAATTCATGCTTCTTAGTCGAGCTCAGAAGGGAAGAGGTTTTGAAATCCCTCCTGGACGGAAGGTAGAAATGTAGGCCATTCCCTGGAAAAGGAGGACACCCAGTCACCCTGCTTATGGCTCAGCAAGAACCGGAAACCAGATCTCCCAATTCTTGGCCTCAGCTACTCGGGAAGAAGGAGTAACCCAAGGAGGAGAAAGAGCAGTCTCTTGGAGGGCATGAACCTGTTCACTCACCTCCAGCCCAAGGAGTCTGGAGCTCTTTTCCAAGCAGATCCCTGGATTTCATATGGGCAAGGCTGCAGAAGCGACAATGTCAAGGCCCTGTTTGTCTGGCTGCTGCTATCAACAGTCTTCTGGCTCTTGGCACAGTGTACACACACGCAGCAGCCGGTCTGTCCCCTCCCTATGCCTTCGACCTCATTTCACCCAGAGCAGCTGAAGCCGGCAGGGAGGGGAAGCCCAGCAAACACCAAAGAGGCACCAAGGAAACTTGTCCTGGGAAGTTCAATCAGGTTTTTACAACGCCAGAAGTTAGCAGAGTGACAACAGAGGATCTTAACAAGTTCAATAGTAAAAGAGTTCCTATACCTTGGATCAAACATAGATTGGAACAGATATTGCAGTCAAGAAATCAGAAGGAGTAAGAAGTCAAAGAATAGGGAGGGAAGCTATGAAAGAACTGGAAAAGGTCCTAAAGAGCAAAGATATAAAAACACAAAAGTCAGAATCATACTAGCAATAGTATTCCCCATCACTATGAATGGATGCAAGAGCTGGACAGTCAAGAAAATTGACAAAAAGGGAATAAAATTACTTGAGATGTTGTGCTGGAGAAAAGTGCTGAGGATACCATGGACAACAAAAAGAACAAATGGGACAGTTCTAGCCTGAAACTTCCCTGGAGGCAAAGATGGCTAAGCTGAGGCTGTCGTACTTTGGTCACATCATGAGAAGACACAACTCTTTAGAAAAGGTGATAATGCTAGGAAAAGAGAAGGGAAGTAGAAAGAGAGGAAGACCACATGTTAGATGGATGGACTCAATTAAAACGGTCATGGGTATGAATCCGCAAGAACTTAGAAGAATAATGGAGGATAGGGGGTCTTGGAGATGTCTCATTCACAGCGTTGCCATGAGTCGAGACTAACTGGAGGGTAAATAACAACAACAAAAATCATTTAGGTTATGCTTCCACCAGAAACTTGCCCCAACTTCAAACACTTGAATGTCACAAATCAACAATTAACACATTCTTCAGGGAAAAGAGCAAGGAAAACTACCGCACACACACCGAGGCCCGTTATAAGCCATTTGCACATTTTACTTTCAAAAGGGAATACAGTGAGCCCTTGGTATCCATCGGGGTTTGGTTCCAGGATTCCCTTGTGGATACCACAATACAGTGGCACAGTAAAATGGCATCCTTTCTAAAAAATGGCAAAATCAAGGTTTCTTTATCTACAGATTCAACCAGCCACACCTTGAAAATATTCAAATAAATGCATAAATAAATAAATATCATAAAGCAAACAAAGGGGAGATTCTGCCATGGTTGAATCTGTGGATAAAGGCACCTTGATTTTGCTATTTTATATAAGGAACATCATTATACTATACCATTGTATTTAATGGGACTTGAACATGCATTTTGGAATCCATGGGGAGGTCCTGGAGCCAGACCCTAGCAGATACCAAAGGCCCACTGTATTTGGTTTGTGTACCCTAAAATGTGTCTCTTCTCCCCAAATCTTCTACTGGTATACTTTAGTTAACAAAGCCACTGACAATTTGCTGCTGCCACATTGCAGAATTAATGCAGTTTGACACTGCTTTAACTGTCATAGCTCCATTTGATGGAATCCTGGGATTTGTAGTTTACTGTGGCACTAGAGCTCTCTGACAGAGAAGACTAAATATATCACAAAACTACAGATCCCAGAATTCCATAGCAGTGAACCGTGGAAATTAAAGCGGTGTCAAACTACATTATTTCTGCAGTGTAGATGCAGCTTTTAGAACCTTCTTCTTGCAAATCCTTTTTAATGAGAGCCCAGCTTACCCCACCTTTTCTTGTCTTATGTCTAGCTGGAAAGTTTTTTGAAGCACTGGCATTGGCACTGAGTGGATGGCGAAGGATGGTGGAAGAAAGACAGACCTTCATTGCTAGGTTGTAGCAGCATGTCTGCAGTAAATAATACCATAAAGCTAGACTTGGGAAAGATTGGGATTTTACTCTAAGTAATTCTACTGTGGCTGTGTGTGCTTATATACAACAGGCAAGGTAAACAGCTGCATGCAGAATCCCATACTATGCATGTGAAGAGCAAAACAGAAAGAAAAAGGGAAAGTAGACTGGCTATAACATCCATATTAACAAACCATTTCTAGCAGTTTTTATTTCTACTAGGAACAATTATTCTCTGAAACCTGTGCATCTTAGTTCTCCCCTAGAGACCAAGCTACATCTAAACAGACTGCATTACAACAGAGAAATCTCACAACAATATTTTGTTATGGGGAATATCCATACTTTGCCCAGCTACTGCAGAACTAAGCAGCCTCTGCTAACAGAAACAACACAGCACTTTGAATCTGCATTCATCTGGCTCCGTGACAACTCTGTTCACGGACTGACAGCATGCTTGGGATTCTCCTGCAGTGCTCATTTTCAGGGACAATTGGTTGTGCTGAACAAGGTGGCATCCAGGAAAATCTGTCTGGCATTCCTAATAGTATTGCTGAGGAACACTAGGAAGCACAAACACATACCAGGTTCT
>NC_056527.1:109686370-109872433 GCF_019175285.1 Sceloporus undulatus
CCCCCCCCAAATAATTCCCAGGATTCCCTAGCACTGAGCCAGGGCGGTTAAAGCGGTCTCAGACTGGATCATTTCTGCAGTGTGTTTTGGACCGTAGTCCAAGGCTCTAAGCGCCATGCCAGGCTGGCTCCCTAAAAGACCTTGTGAAACTTCACATCCTGGGATCCCACAGAACGGAGGCTCAGCGGACTAGGGCTCCGGAGGCCAGGGCATGGCAACCCAGTGGGGGCCCTTGGGGGAGTCACGCTCTCTCAGCCTCAGAGGCTGCTATGACCTGGAGGTGAAGACGCGGGAGCAGCTGACGGAGGGGCTGAGGTCGCACATGGCCCGGTAGGCGGCGTCCCGCTCCTTGGAGGTCTCCACGTGGAAGGCGTACGCCGACAGCGCCAGCCCCGCCAGGCACAGAGCCACGCGCGCCGCACGCTCCCAGCCCGGCGCCGCCATCTTAGCGACTCTTCTTCTTCACACTCTGGAGTCCCTGGACTAAACTAACAGACTCGGCCGCCCTTCATCATTGCATGCCGACGGGCTGTCAATCAGACACATCGACCAATCAGGGCGAAAGGGGGAAAGAACGTGGCAAGATTGCACGCCGACGGGCTGTCAATCAGACTCACTCTCCAATCACAGGGTAGGAAGGACAGGGGGCGTAGCAAGACTGCGCACCTATGGGCTGTCACTCAGAAACACTCTCCAATCAGAGAGCAGGAAGCAGAGGAGAGGGAAGGAACAGGATACTATTGCAGCTTTGCAGCTTTCAATCAGATATATCCGCCAATCAGAGGGCAGGAAGCTAGGGCGGGAGGAAGGAGCAGGGCATAGTATGCACCGACTCATAGTCCAATCAGAGCCCAGGAAGCTGGAGCGGGAGGAAAGGACATGATTGCACGCTGGGCTGTCAATCAGACACGCCCGCCAATCAGGAGGCAGGAAGCAGGGAAGGGGCGGGGGAAGGAGGAAGGCATGCTGGATGTTGTAGTCCATATAAGAATAAAATATGAACGCCAGTGTGGAGTAGTGGTTTGAGTGTTAGATTATGACCCTGGAAACCAGGGCTCGATTCCCTGCTCGGCCATGGAACCCAAATGGGCGGCCTTGGGCGAGTCACACTCTCTCAGCCTCAAGGGAAGGCCATGGCAAGCCTCCTCTGAAGAAATCTTGTCTAGAAAAACCCAGGATAGGTTCACATTAGTCAGAGGCAGCAGCAGAGTGACCAGGGATGTCCTCCTTTTTCCAGGGCCTGTCCTACATTTGGGCCTTCTGTCCAAGATGAACTATTAACTCCCATCACCCCTTATCACTGGTTAAGCTGGCAGAGGCTGATGGGAACTAGAGTCCAAGAGCCTCTGAAGGTCCACACTGAAGAAATAACCCAGTTCGGGACTGCTTTAACTCTTTTCTGGCTCTTTGCTATGGAATTCTGGGAGTTGGAGTTTGTTGTGGGCCCAGAGTGGCGCAAAGCCCCACAACAAACTCCAACTCTCAGAATTCCATAGCAAAAAGCCAGAAAGTTAAAGCAGTGCCAAAATGGATTAGAAATATATGGGGTTGCAGGAATTAAGCAGAGCAATGGAAGACGGGGGTCTTGAAGATGTCTCATCCATAGGGTCGCTATGGGTTGAGATTGACTCAAGGGCAGTTAACAACAACAAAAAGGCAGTTACCTCCTGGAAAGCTTTATTGGGATGCCATTGTCCACCCATGTTGAGCTCACTAAACAGTCACATAAAAGGACGTCAGAGGAACATAACAAATACATTCGTCTGCTTCCTTTACATTCTCTAACTCTAGAGACCAATGGACAGATGCCATGTTGCTTAAGTGACTGCCACATTCCAGCTGTGCAGAGGATTTTACAAGCAGCCTAGTTTCCCACAGCCACTGTGGCCCTTTTTATGTTTACAATTTGGTGAAAAACTATCTTAAAAGGAGAAGTAAATCTCCTCTGGGCCACTATAAAATCCCAGCGCTAGGGATGGGGTGGGTCTAGCTGCAATAAAACAGCAAGCGTTAGGTACTTCCTTTTAGATGTTATGCCATTTTATAAGAACAGTTGAGTACCTTGGTTCTTGCCTTTTGGTAAAGGTTCATACAGTACACCATTTGTGTATGCTTAGGCACTTCTCACTGTCTATATAGCATTTTATCAGATATGGGGTGGAACATGCACAGTAAAATGGATGCCCCTGGGCAGATAGAGAGTGCTGCTCTCTTGACATATCAGGAATTACAAAGCAGGAGATAGAGGTGAGAAAACAGGAATAAGAACTCTCATTGTTCTCTGAAACTACTAGCATCAGGCAGGCTGTATGCGCCAGTCAGGATAGTACTGACGATATTGTTATAAGGATGAAGAAGGTTAGAATAAGTGTAGAAACGTGTTAGAATAAGAGGAAAGATGGTGAGAGAAGGAAAGTAATTAACTAGGAAAAGGAAAGAGAGGACGATCAAGAAGGTACTAGATAAATGGAGAAGGAAATGGAACTAGAGGATAGAAGGGATAGAAGGAACAGAATAAAGTTGAAGGTGAAAGCGTGGAAGAAAGTAACTGAAAGACCACCAATACTGATTTTTGTAAGATAAGAAAATGAAGAAGTGCATTAACAAGATGTATGTATGAAGTCAAAGGCTTTTATGGCCAGCATCCTTAGTTTTTTGTGGGTTTTTCGGGCTATGTGGCCTATGTGGAAGAAACTTTTCTGGAACATGGCCACATAGTCCGAAAAACCCACAAAAAACTAAAGATGTATGTATGTTTGTAGGTTGGTATGTTGCTATGATTGTATGTACTTTATGGAATATTGTTTGCATTTTAATATGTTGAATAAAATTATTTTTTAAAAAATAAGGATGCCATTGTCTATTTGTGTAATTGTTTCTAAAGCACTTTCTGTGTGGAAGATGAGTTACAATCTTTATTTGTCTGTCATCACAACAACCTTGTGAGAGCTGGTTAATATTACCTCTAGAGCAATATTACTCCCAGGGAAGGTAGGAAATGGAGGAAAAGTTACTAAACAGGCATCATGTGTCTAAGCTATGGCAGGCAGGGCTCTGTGCAATTAAGTCTTTATTGAATATATGCAGACACAGGGAAAGAATACAACAAAGAGAAAATAATAAGGCAGTGGTTGCATGATTTGTAACCAAGACAATCTCCCTCCACCCCAAAAGTATTTGAATGTTAAGACACCCAGATGTCCCATCCCCAGAAGACACAGCATGTATTTAACAGTCAATTCTTAATAAAACTATGTATTGTGTGTAGTACACAGATCTGAAAAAATACTGCTCTAATAATTGCATGACATCATCTAACAGTCTAGGCTATCTCAAAGCATTCAGCAAATATCTCTATAGAGCACAGCATACAATGCCATAGTGTTAGAGAAGGATCCTTAATAGATTGCTATAATCCCAACTAGACCATACCTACAAAAATCAACACTTATATCATACCATGAGTTAGGACTAGGAATTGGATGTAGGTCAGTAGTTCCATCAGCCTGATCAGATACTTGGGTTTAAAGTTGACACTAGCAGTAGCTGTCATTTATTCATTCATGTTAAAGGCTTCTTGGATGCTTCCCAATGCTTGCTGCTTGGTGATTCTCTTCCAATCCTCAGGGAGATCAGCAGGGAGAGCTTTATACTCTTTAGCAAACTGCTGATTGTACTTGTTGAATACAAACTTCCAGTAGTCCGAGGCTGTGATGCTAACATCAGGCTGTATGCGCCAGTCAGGATAGTACTGACGATATTCTTTATAGGGATGCCACTGCTGATTTGTGTCCCAGTTTCTGAAATTGCCATTAGAGGTGACATCGGAGGAACATAAGGAATATACCAGCTTCTCGGTATCAGCACATCTATACCTCCCCAACCCTTGAGGTCGATGGACCGAGGCAAAATGTTCCTGGTGACTTCCACCTCCAGCTTCACATGGGACTTTGCAGAAGGGACACTGCTTCCCACAGCCAAAGACACGCTTGAAGATTTCATCTTGGGGCTTGAATGAAATATTTTGAAGTATCGTATCAACATTCATCTCAAATTGCTCTGCAAGAATAATTTCCATCACTTCAGAGATAAAATCCAGGACATCAGCTGAGAAAGGTCCAACTTTGGCAGTATTGTTGAACAGGATAACATCCAGAGAATCCTTAGAAATAACCAGCTCTTCACTCATCTCATGGCAGAAACATTCCAGGAATTCAGGCAAAGTCACAGTTTCCTTTGCACAACTCTCCACAGCTTCCTTGATTTTCTTTATCACAGCAGATAGAATCTCTCTTTCCAAGACTGCTAGATCTTGCCTTTGCCCAAAGTGGTCCAATAGGTTTGCCTCTATCCAAAATTTGACAAACTGTTCATATTGGTTTATGTACTTCACATAGTCACCAAAGTTTTCATCTTCTAGCAACTTCTTCTGCACCGTGAACTGGAAGAAGCTCCGACTCCCATAGTGAATGGATTGCCCACTACTGAGAAAATCATCAACTATGTCTATCCCAAGCCTCTTGTTGAGGTACTCTACTAGAGCTGGCTTTAGACACACGTCACAAAAATCCCTGGCTCTCTTTTGGCACGCATCTTTCTCATAGTAAAGGTCTTGGAAGATGGAAAAATAGTTGTGTTTGAGGTTTTCCAGACGTTGATGAAGATTGTTTGCCCTGTAGAAGGCATCGTGCATCTTCTGAAAACAATCAGCTGCCTCTTTTAGAATGTGATATTTCACATCTACCACAAAGCAAATGGTAATATGAAGTCTCTGAAAATCTTTCTCTTGAAGTTCTTGATTAATTATCCTCAATAATTCACGACAATATGTTTCATCATAGTCTCCTTTCAGGCTGACTTTCTTTGAAACATAATTTCTACACATTTCAGTTAGAGACATGGTAGCAATCTCAAGTTCACCTAGATAATCCTTGAATATACCTTTCACTCTTCTAACGATTGACATTTCTATATATTCCCTTTTCATGATGAAATGTGTCCCACTATGGCCTGAACTGTTAATTAACTCCTGGAAAATCTGATTTGCCAAGCTACCCCGAGACTCTAAATCTTTTCTGAGCTGATAGAACACTTCTGCATGAATTTTTCGGTGAGTTAAAGTAGTAGCTGGCAACTCTTCTAAGATTTCCTTCCATGTTTTCTCAAACTCCCATTTTAGTTCCTCAGAATTCAGATTGCATTCTCTTTCTTTACATTCTTCCAAGAGCTTCTTTACCTTCCTCTCTATGATGCTTAAGTACTTAGCCTGCAGATTGTCTATCTTACCTTGTCCCTTACGTATCAGAATGGTCTCCTGGCACTTGGTAACTGAATAGTTCTCCAGATGGTTGCGAAGTAACTTTGCGCTTCTGATGAAATCTTCTTTATATTTTTCTATCAGGGGCAAACTTTCTCCACCACTCTCAAAATAGCTCTGTATGCACTGTAACAGTTTTTGCTCTCCAGCATCTAGTCTGTGAGAAGCCTCAAGCTTTAATTTATCAAGTACATCAGCTTCTAGTTCTTCTAAGGAATGATTCTGAATTGAAGTATCAGCTTTAGACACCCAGAGATATATCTCTTTCCGGAAATCCCACTCCCATTCTGAATACTTCACTGAGAGCTGGTTATATGCATCAGCCACAAGACTGTTACGGAAGCTGAAGATAAAATTTTCATGTTTTACAGCGTTCCACAAGCTTTTTACCCATTCAACAAAATGGGGGATATCTTTAGAAAACCTATTTTGTGAACTGATCCTCATGAAGTCAAATAAGTACCTTTTCAATTCTGATACACTCTCGCTGTATCCCAGGTTCACTGGAGCCATGGGTGGGACTCCATGCCACAAGCCAGGAATGTACCAGTTGTCTTTTTCTGGATCATAGTCCATAATATCTGAAAAGGACACTTCTCTGTATTGTTTCTCCATTCTGGCTGCAGCTTTGGTCATTTCATTGAGCTGTTCAAGGAGGTGTTTTCTATCCCTCATGTTCTGATCATGGGCAGAAACATCACTGACATTCTGATGCACAAACTGACATTTGGGTTTGTGCCCAATATCCTCCATCCGCAAAAATGCATGGACCACAATTTGCAAGATGTCCTTCATTTCAGTGGCATTTTCCATGGCCAAGTTAACTATGGTTATGTCACTGAGTCCAATCACTAGGGTTGCCAACTCATTGTCATGCTCATAGCTGTCCTCTAGTTTGGCCAGCTCAGGGGCTTTCAAACCTTCTGTGTCTATCACCAAGACAAAATCACAGCCAATTTCTTGCTGTAAATTCTCTGTGACTCTAAGGAGCGTCATGAATGCTCCCCGAGTACATCGACCACTGCTGACAGCAAACTGGAGTCCAAACATAGTATTGAGAAGAGTGGATTTGCCAGTGCTTTGTACACCAAGAACAGTCAGAACTTGCATCCTAGATTTGCCTCCTAGCTTAACATGGAGCTCATTCAAAACATCAGTGACCCATTGCAAGGGGATGTTAGAGGCATCTCCATCAATCAGCTCTATTGGAAATCCTTCTAGCATCAAGTCAGCAGCTATCCTTGGTAGCTGGACAAATTGCCTTTGGCTCTGTGACATTTTACCTTCGTTCACCATCATGTACTCTGCTTCATAAAACTGTCCCAACTCACGCATGAAGTGTTCTACCCCTAAAGAACTGATGGAAATTAATTCATCCAGCTGTTTTAATTGCCATGTGTTATCTCTTGTCGTGCGGCATTTCTCTTTATATTCTTCCCGCAGTCTTAAAAGGTTTGCCCTTGCAACATGATCTAATCTGAACTTCATCCATTTTAGAAAGAAATGTTTCTCCACTGGGCAAAGATGCTGGATTCCATTGATAAATTTTGTTATCCCATTAGTAAGGTCACATTGATTCTGCTGTATACGCAATTGTATCCGCTTCTCTCTTAGCTGAGATTTGTAATCTTCTGTTGGTATGTCAGCTTGTCCTTTCATTCTGCACAGCTCTTTCTCCACCTTGGCCACATTTCTCCACAAGTCCCCTTGGAGTTTCAGCATTTCCTTCTTGTAGTTTGCAACATCTTCTATTTCTTCAACGATTTCCTTGGCATGCAGAGTCCCATTCTGACAGTCATGTGCATCCTCATCTATCTCAATCCCCAGCTCTCGACTTACACTGGCCATTTCTTCCATATTCACCACTTTCTGATGAGAGCACACTATATTGCTCATGGCTGAACGGAGCTTCTTCACAAATTCTGTGATATTTTGTTTTTTTTCTTTCATCAGCAACTGTGATCTGTTCAAGTTCAGTACTGGCGCTAGTTTGTTAAGAAACCCCAGTGCTTCCTTTGATTTTCCTCCTTCCGTGTTCAAGACAAAGTAGCATTTAGATGCCAGTTTCTGGAGAGTCGACAGCATATTATATTCTGATTCGGAAATGTTCTCAACAAAAATGAACACAGCTGATGATACCTCAGTTAAAAGACTGAACTGCATCCAATGTGACTCTATGTCTCCACGCAGGTTTGTTATTGCTACAGGCTCTGGGAACAGAGCCGAGTTTTCCCTCCCTCCAGGGAAATACCAGGACACTTCCACTAGCCCATTACTAATCTCTCGAGCAACATTCCCACAGTCAACATCACGGTGTACAAAGAAATCATGGTGGTGTTGAGGGGAGCTGAGGACTTCATTAAGAAGTTTGGATTTGGAGAGAGTGCAAGTTCCCATCCGCACGAAGGAAATGGTTGGCATGGAAATAAGCACTACGTTCTCCTCTCTGAAGCTTCTACTCTCAGCTAAGGAGTGGGGCCGCCATTTTCTCACAATGTCCCTCATGGCCCAGAGCATGAAGGTACATTTGGGAGTTTCAAGGGGAGGTAGTATCAAAGGAAGGGCAAACTGGCACATGGACATTTTAAGCAAAATCTCCTGCTGAAGGAAACTATCAGAACTTAGTAATATGGCACAAAGAACATCAAGAGGGTTCACAGAAACCCCTGTGTTCATTTCACTTAGAGTAAATAGCTCATCCTCCTTATTGTCACCTTGATCTAAAGCTTCTTCAACCTTTGACACAAGGCTTGTATTTCTAGCTGTTCCATTGAGGGCCATGAGTTTCCTCAAGAAATGCCATGGTAGATCTTCCAGCGTCTGAGGAACCATGGTTTTGAGACTTTCTGAGTCAATTTCTAGGATTTCTCCCATGGTGAGCTTTCTTCTGCTTTGTTTGCTGAGCCCCAACTTCCTCAGAAAACTCTTGACTGTCCCTGATGGGAAGGAAAAGGACAAAACAGTTATTCACCATGAAATATTGCCCATGAATACTTTTGGAAGGAAGAAGGAAATTTAAGAGAGCAAGAATTCTGGATGAGGGGTGGAGGGAAAAACTTTTCAAATACATGTTAAACAGATTAATAAAGTGAACCAAATGGCAAAGGGCAGAGTCCCAACTGCAATGTAAAGTCAAGAGGACCACTGAGAAAAAATGTGTTATTTGAATAAAACTATTTTTTTTCATCCAGAGGTAGCCCAAAATTGCACAATGTAGCTCTACATGGTACAAAATGGGTTCAAAAACACTGCTCTATGTTTGCTTGTAGCTGGAGCCAAAGATAACAGTCTGTTACAGGAAAGTGGGGAATGTGAGTCCACCACAGATGTTGTTTGTCAACCCTATTCTCATGTTCCACAGAGCATTCATGTGCCATCATAACATGAAAATGTGGCATCCTGAGTGACTAAATTCAGGAAGAAATTCTTGTCCTAAAATGCTTCACTGAACACAAAGCTTTCCGCAAGTCAGAAAATATGCTTTTCTTGCTAAGGTCATTGTTAGCTATGATATTTATCTGGCAATACGAGTAGCTAGCAAGATTATGCGTCTACCTGGCAACTTTGGTTTCTTCCCATAATGAGCTATACACATTCCCATAATGAGCATATGCGATAAAATCCTTGTTATCCTAAGATACCTGCTTCTGAGTGTTTCCTGACTTTAAATTTTTCCTGTTTCAATTTTTGTTAGGGTCATCACAACTTTAAATTGGGACTAGACTGGATACTGGATTAAATAGGGCTTTTAGTGTATTCTAGAAGGACTCGTTGTATAATCTTAACCTTGATCCTATCTCATCATTTATTCCAGAAGTTCTTCAGAGGCTGAGCAATCCTTACCATCAGGATGATCCACCTCCATAATTTCTACTTCAGGCTCTTCAGTGGTGGGTACATTTTCTAATTATTTGTGTTAAAAAAGAGAAGAATTAGTATCACCTATTATTCAAGACATGAGAGTCTCAAGACAAGGGGTTAAATTATGCACATAGCAGGAACCATGTTGCCAATGTCTTATTTGGTTAGTGACAACTGCATTCCTACTAGAGATGTGAAGGTCAGTTTTTCTTCTGAAACCTTTCCCACCTCCCAACCCCCATAAAAATGGTCCTAGGGCAGGGCAAGGCCCAAAGTAGCAATGGTCCTTCAAATGTCAGTCGAGTGCAGCTCCCACCACTCCCAGCCATAGGCCATGCTGCCTGGGGTTGATGGGGACTTTAAGCCCAACAACATCTAAAGAACCACAGGTTCAGCAGTAGGATTAACCTTCTTCTGCAGCTTTAGCAATAAATTAGCATTCATAGTATTATAAACTAATACTGTACTGAGCATACTTTCTGAGTTCTTGTTTCCATTCAGTGGAAAGGAAGCCACCAAGTCTGGATTTTCTGGCTCATTCTTCTCACTCGCAGCCTCAGCAGGAGGAGGGTTACAATTTTGGTCTGAGCATCCTGTAGGAGAGCAAGCTAACAGAAAAAACCTTTTGTTAAAAGCTATCCTATCCAGCAGTCTCTTCCAGAAAGAAAGATGTGCAACTCTGCCCAATTTTGCACCATTTCTAAGAATCTTGAAAATGTATTTACAGTGGGTCCTTGGTATCTGCTGGGGTTTATTTCCAGAACTGCCCAAGTCCTAGGGCAGGGCAAGGCCCAAGGTCGCAATGGTCCTTCAAATGTCAGCCGAGTGCAGCTCCCACCACTCCCAACCATAGGCCATGCTGCCTGGGGTTGATGGGGACTTTAAGCCCAACAACATCTAATGGGCCACAGGTTCAGCAGTAGGACTAACCTTCTTCTGCAGCTTTAGCAATAAATTAGCATCTATGAATTAGCATTTATAGTATTATAAACTAATACTGTACTGAGCATACCTTCTGAGCTCTTGCTTCCATTCAGTGGAAAGGAAACCACCAAGTCTGGATTTTCTGGCTCATTCTTCTCACTCGCAGCCTCAGCAGGAGGAGGGTTACACTTTTGGTCTGAGCATCCTGAAGGAGAGCAAGCTAACAGAAAAAACCTTCCGTTAAAAGCTATCCTATCCAGCAGTCTCTTCCAGAAAGAAAGATGTGCAATTCTGTCCAATTTTGCACCATTTCTAAGAATCTTGAATATGCATATACAGTACAGTGGGTTCCCGGTATCTGCTGGGGTTCATTTCAAGCCCCCCTCCCCCATGGATACCAAAATCTGTGAATGCTCAAGTCCCATTAAGTACAGTGGCATAGTAAAATAGTGTCCCTTGTATAAAATGACAAAATCAAGGTGTGTATTTTGGAATTTATATGTTTTTTAAAAAATATTTTCAAGCTGCAGATAGCTGAATCCTATGACGGAATCCCATCCACTTTTGATCTTCTACCAATGAACAGGATTTCTGTGAATAAATTGCAACAAAGGGGAAACTTCATATCCTGTTGACCTCAGGCCAGGTCCATGGCTATGACTAAAGGGAGGGGGGACTAAAAGTAAGACGTGTAAAACGAAAAGAGGGGAAAGTAAAGCCTTGAGCAACTCACTGTTATGCTAAAAAATAAAATGAAAGACGCTGAGTCCATAGTTCATGATGGGGGCATGATGCAATTTTAGTGATAAAATAAATCACAAGTATTTCATCAGCACAAACCAGAAATGTAAGTATTACCTCAATTGACAAAGTAGATACACTCCTGGGTATTATATTTTTAACATAAACTTCCTGGGTACTATATTTTTAACAGCAACTTTGGTACCAGAGGCAGAAATAATATGGAAAGAATAAGGGTAGATTCCTACCCCTGAAAAAAGAAGACTAGTTCAATAGGTTTCAGCAAACTAACAAATATGCACATGTGAAATGAAACAACCTGGTCAAGTAAGCCTTGTATAAATAAACAAAAACATGTTCAGCCTTCTAGAAACCAATTGAAAGCTTCTTCCAAAATGCATCTAAGGACAATCTTTTTTTCCACCATTGTTTTTTGGTAACATATTTTTTGATAACATGCTTGAGGGGTGTGTGTGTGTTATCATACTCAGGGGCACTGGTAAGGTAGGGCTGTTTTGGCATCTTGTTCAAGTTACAGAAAAGAAAAGATTTCCCACTGTTCAAATAAGGAACATCCCTTACAATAAGGGACACCTGGCAACTCTGTTATATATGAATGGTTTCATTCCTTGTCAAAGGGGAAAAAATTAAGCAGCTAATCATAGCACATGCTCTTCTTTAGAAATTGCTTCCCCTTCTCCTTACACTTAGTAAGCAGTATAGAAATGTACTTGCTATTGCTTTATTGTTATGGCTACTAACAACCCTCTTGTGTTAGTCAGCTTGTTTCCTCTTAGTCTAGCATCTTTCTAAATGGAATGTGGAGTGGTCCAGACCAAGACTGGTGGGTAGGATGAATAAATACAGAGCTATTAGCAGTTTGAAGTTGGACATTTTATCCCAAAGCTTTAAAAGGTAGGCTGGGTAGGGGATTCTGGGAGTTGTAATTTTAAAAAATTACATTTCCAAGCTCTGGTTGGGGTGCTTTTGCTCTGGGAATCCTATGAATGCAGGACCAATAATCAGAAGGGGCATTTTAGTAATAAATTACTATCATTAATAAACTGCAAATACATCTATTACAAAGACACCACAATTTTCTGGTCTGCTCTTATGCCATTTTCTTCCATCTTATTCTCTCAGATACTGTACTAAGAAGAGGTTCTGGGGCTGGTGCTTGGCTCACATACTGCCTTGATCACACCTAAACTCTGAACTCACCAGGTGCTATGAAGCATGATTTCTCATCCTCAGTTAACCCATCTGCACAATGGAAATAATAGTGGCCTACACTCTCAGATGTGTTGCAAGGATATATATTATAAAGCCATAGTGCACCATGGAGTTAGGGTGAAGCAGTCATGAATTATTATTATTGTTGTTGTTGTTGTTGTCTTAATTCAGTTTAATCACAGCTCTTTGCAGACAGCGACTCTTTCCATTTTTAAAAGCAGAGTAAACAGACTGATTTGGCAACACCAGAATCCAGAGGTTCAGTGAAAAGTCTGTTGAAGGGTATGGCATGGAACTTTGTAAAGGCCACAGTGACTAAAATCTGCATTAAGCAAGTAGAGTGTTACCATTCCACTTGCAATTTGTGTCCTGACCATGTCCCAGCAGCCAGAAGCGTCCAGGAAGTGCCACCATCATTGTTACTTACTGGCAGAGGAAAATGGACAGAGGTGGGAAGACTATTCACACAGAAAAGGGCACCACAGTTCAAAAAAGGTGTAGACAAGCTGGAGTGTGTCCATAGGAGGGCGATCAAAATGATGAAGGGACATTCCCTCTTACATTTAAACCGGTGTGCGATTCGCCTTCGTTTTGTGTTGGTAAATCGATTCCAAACAGTCCGTCGTTCCCACAATGAAAGTGGATATTTTCATTATCTATTTGTAATTGGGGTGTTGGGTTTTTTGTGGCACTATTGTCATTCCCACTAGTTTACACTGCTTCAAAATTTATGTCAATCATCTGTGCGTCATCAATGACGTAAGTGGCAGCTTGGGCAGCCCGACTTAGGAGATATATATATATATACATATATATACATACACACATACATATACACACACACACACACACATATATGATTTGATTTACTGATTTTGCAACTACTGTACTTGCAATCAGTGAGGCAAGTAGCAATGAATTGAATCTTCTATCAATTTTTTCATGTGCTCATAGGTCACAACACAAGCACAAAGGCAGCGCTGAAGGGGGGGAAATGGTGGACCTAACAAAAACTGAGGAAGGATGGTAAACACCCTTCTGCCATTAGTCCCTCCCCTAAGAATGATGCGATTCAGATCCATCATTCCCACTTGTTGAACATGCTTTGGATTTTATTCTTTTCAAAAGAACCGCTAGGAAACTAGTGTCTGGAAAAAACTGGGTTTTTTGTGTTTGCCTCGCTTTATCACGACAGAAATCGATCAAACTAGGATCAGAACCGGTTTCAAATGGGAACAACAGTCATATAAATCAATCAGCAATCATAGTGGGAATGAGCCCCTACAGAGCTGTGTATGTTTAGCCTGGATAAGAAAAGGTTAAGAGGTGATATGATAGCCCTGTTTAAATATTTGAAGGAACGTTATGTTAAGTTTGTTTTCTGCTGCTCCAGAGACAGGACATGGAGCAATGGATGCAAAATACAGGAAAGGAGATTTCACCTCAACATTAGGAAGAACTTCCTGACAGTAATTGCTGTTCGACAGTGCAACATACTCCCTCAGAGAGTGCTGGAGTCTCCTTCTTTGGAAGTTTTTAAACAGAGGCAAGATGGCCATCTGTCAGGGGTGCTTTGATTGTGTGTTCCTGCATGGCAGAGGGTTGGACTGGATGGCCCTTGAGGTCATTTCCAGTTCTATGGTTCTAAAAGGTAACTGGTCTCAGCTTGCAGGGGGAAGATATGAAGGTAAGCTCATAGATGGGACTGCAACAATCTTCTAGTTCCCCCTGAGAGCTTAACCCAGCAGCACCATAATCTTCTGAACTGCCCGCTTATATGCAGCAGGAGTGGTCTGTCCCAGGGCTTGACAGCTGTGGGAAGGAAGTTTTTGGACAAGAGACAAAGGGATAAAGAAGAGCTCTCTGCATTTCATCGAAAAAAAGACCTACATGTGTACAAGCCAGACTTATGCGTGCCAGGTATCACTAATGGGTTCCTGCCCAGTGAAACTGGGAGTTCAACCAAACATCAACTCACTGCTTGCTGGAGGCCATAAGGCAGGAGGCAAATCTGGAAAGAGACTCCGTACACCTTCCAGGAACTGCTGGCAAGTCTCTTCTCCCTTGCGCTGGATCTTGACCAAGAGTTTGCGCATCTTCTCCTTTGAGCTCTGGAGCTTATCCAAATCATTGTACTCCGTCTCTGAGATGAAGCCCTGGGAGGCTGCATCATCCAAGATGAGATCCGGCGCTCTGTCTAGGAAGACAAGGAGCTTCTCACGCTCCCTCCGGATTGTCTCAAAGGCCATGGTGGGAGGTGGTGCTTCTCCTATACAAAAGCAGATCAGTTTGTATTAAACTGTGATGTTTATCACACTATGCTCTTAAAGAGGTGTGACTCCTCTAGCAGCCTCCTGTTGCATGCTGGGATTGGCAGTTTTAAGGAGCTGAACTTCTCTGCCTGAGAATTCTAAATACCCCTCCTTAAAACTGCCAATCCCAGCATGCAACAGGAGGCAGCTAGAGGAGTCACACTGGAATAGTACCTCTTTAAGAGCTCGTCTGATAAACACCTGTGTTTCAATACTAAGCAGCTCTCACCTTACTTTTGCTGTAAAACTAGAGCTTAAAAGGGATCTCTCAAGCCAGTATGGGGGTTATAGTCTACAACAGCATATTTCCCAAGCTCTGCATAAAAATCTAGTGCATACCACCTATGAACAGAGCATGTGTGTCCACACACACCAGAGCGGATGGAGAATTGGACCTGGATTTTGTGTGTGTGTGTGTGTGCCTGTGTGCACATTTAATTTGCCTGTTGACTTATGGTGACCTCATGAATTTCGCAGGGTTTTCATAGGCAAGGAATACTCAGAGATGGTTTTGCCAGTTCTTTCCTCTGAAATGTAGCTTATTGGACCTGGTTTTCATTGGTGGTCTCCCATCCAAGTATTAACCAGGGCTGATCCTACTTAGCTTCCAAGATCAGACAGAATTTGGTGCCTTTAGGGTATTTAGGCCTGGACCTGTGTTAAGCTGCTAGATTATTATTTTTTAATTGGTCTATAAAAATGCCTTTAACTAATTGGCTGGAATTTTAAGAAGTAAACAACTTCACAGAGGAATTAGCAAAGTACAATTGTCAGAATGGGACGATCTGAATTCAGATTGCTCACTTCTTCACAAAAATTTCTGTTACCTCTCAGACTGATGTAAATGACAGAAAACTGAGAAAGCAGTAAACCCTTTCCCCATCATGGCACCTGCATACTTGAGAAAAAATGCATCTGCTGAATTTTTGCACAGAAACAGATGTTAAGGAAACTTGACTGAAAAAAGTTGGCAGTGTGTGTGCTTTCAAGTTGCCTGTAGATTTATGGTGACCTCATTAGTTTCATCAGGTTTTCTTTGGCAAGGAATACTCTGTTACTTCCCCTGAAATATAGCCTACAGCACCTGGCATTCCTTGGCCTCAGTAACAAAAAGTGCTATGTTCTTGCAATCATTATGGTTAAGGATCTACCATAACTATAGTTGTCAATGCAGGATGATTCCATGCCGAGGTCTCCAAGCCAAAACCTGAGATCTAAGGACAGTCCCCAGTGATGTCATTAAGCATTATGCATCAAATATTTTGCATTATGCATCAAGTATATCATGAGAAGAAGGAGGAGCGTCAGTTTGGGGGTGCAGATAGCACTGGGTGAAAGCTTTGGGGAGGTGTACACCTGATGGTGTAGTCACTCGTTGTCCATCTCAAATCCTCTCCCAGTTAGAGGGTCTCGGCAATCAGGTGATGCCAACGCTAGTGATGCTATTGAAAGGGCAATAATGCATGCTAAGTGGAAGGCAAAAGGAAAAGAAGACTGCATACCAAACAGATAGATTCAATTAGAGAAGCCACGACCATGGATCTGCAAGACCTGGGCAAGGTAGTTGAGAAGTCACTATGGGGCTGTACAAACATGCAGCCACTCCTTTCCTGGTTGGATCGGGGCTGCAGCAACCTCACGCCACGGCCCTGATCCAGCCTTCCGAAGGCGCAAAAAGGAGCCGCTAGAAGCAGCTCCTTTTTTCTACCCGCGTGAGAGAAAATAAAAAGGGATTAGAAAGGAGAAGATGGTAAGAGAAAGTGTGGAAATAATGGGAAGAAGGGGAAGGTGGACAAGGAGGGAAGTAGGCAGAAAGAGAGAGAAGAGAGAAAGGAACAGAAAGGGTAGGAGATAGAGAGAAGGAAGGCAAAAGGGGAAAGAGAAAGGGAAGATCCAATGACCTGATTGATTGATCGAATGTTAAATTTAAAAGATGAAAAGGATATTGCTTAGTTTTAATGTAGAAATTATGGCGCGTTACAGACCACGCTAAAGCGGGCAGTCTGCCGCCGCCGCCATTAGCTGCGTCGGGAAGCCCCAGCATCCAGACCGTAAGGCTACTGGCTGCAGCTAAAAAGGAGCGCCGAAATGGCGCTCCTTTTTGGCATCCGAAGTGGTGCTGTGAGGTGCGAGGCGCGCACTCACGGCGTCACTTCCGCCACGCCACGTCTGGACGCACAGTGTCCACGACATAAAGATGGCAGCGTCCATGTGGACGGGCACTGCCATATAGTATGCACTCCACACGTGTTAGGAATGGGGACAGTTAGGAAGGGGCAACCCTTCCTAACCCTAGCACGCCCCTTCCTAACCCTAGTATGTGCAGAGCGCGTACTATATGGCGGTCTGTAACCCGCCATAGTCATCACTGCGCCTTGGTGGTGTCATCAAGGGTGTGTGTCATCTGGATGTGGCGCCCTGACTCTGTCCTCAGGCCGACACAAAGTGCCGGTCTCTACAGGTCCTGAGTTTCTATAAGGAAGCTGACTTTAAGGCAGTTTAGAACAAATCAACCATAGTTGCTCACAGCTTGTCATTCCAACAGACACAAATATTATTCAAAGACATAGCCGTGTCAGTCTGGAAAATCAGTATGCAAAGGGATCTTGCCGTAGCTTGCAGCTTTAAACTCCACCAAATGCATCTCAGGGAGTAGGCTCAAGTCTACGAAAGCTCATGCTACCAACTTCTATCTTTTAGTATAAAGTATCAAAGGTGCCGCAAGATCCTTTTGCATGTGTATGTGCGCGCACACACACACACACACAAACTATATTTTTCTGCTTAGAAATTATAACATAAATCTTAGGTCCAAAACACACTGCAGAAATAACCCAGTTTGCAAGGCTTCACTGACTGGTTGTTGCAGCTTGCAAAGACTGGGAGAGAGATGTCTGTGGATTTACACTACTGTATTTAGTTTTTCTCTTTTCCTTCCAGCAGTTTGTTGCAGGGCTCACTCTACTCTGCACCCACCTTTTGGCTAGAAGCAAGAAGCCTAGATTAAACATTCCTCCTCCCATCTCCCTAAGAAAGGTCCAAAACACACTGCAGAAATAATAGGGATTGACACCACTTTAACTGCTTGGTTCAATGCTATGGAATGCTGGGAATTGTAGTTTATTGTGGCACCAGAGCTCTCTGACAAAGAAGGCTAAATGTCTCACAAAATCACAATTCCCAGAATTCCCTAGCATTCAGCCAGGTAGTTAAAGCATGGTCAAACTGGATCATTTCTGCAGTGTGTTTTGGACCTTAATTTAGAGAGCTAGAATAAGGAATATTTCATCTAGGCTTCTTGCTTCTAGACAGAAGATGAGTGCAGAGTAGAGTGGGAGGACGTTATCAGACAAGGGAAATTGGAAGTATAATCCAATGGCAATCCAAACACAATCATGGGGTTTAACGTTATTGCGTAATAGACTACCACACAGGATAGTCTACACAGAACACAAATGTGTTCTGGCCCCTTTCTTTTCATTCAAAATTAAGAGAAATTCCTCCTGTGTGATAAAGTCCAGAGTGAGTCCTGGCACCAAACTACTGGAAGGAAAAGAGGAAGCTAAGTAGTGTAAATCCACAAACATCTCTCCCCCAGTCTTTGCAATTCAGGCAATGGCATGCTACTTTTGGGCAATGGGAAGTCAGTCCGAGCGCAATCATGGGGTTTCATGTTATTGCATGAGAGGTGATCGCATGCAAATTCGGGCAATGGCATGCTATTTTTGGGCAATGGGAAGTCAGTTCAAACGCAATTTGAATTCACGTAAATTCGCTGAACTAGCAAATTCAGGTAAATGTGTTCTGGCCCCACTTTCTTTTCATTCAAAATTAAGAGAAATTCCTCCTGTGTGATAAAGTCCAGAGTGAGTCCTGGCACCAAACTACTGGAAGGAAAAGAGGAAGCTAAGTACAGTAGTGTAAATCCACAAGCATCTCTCTCCCAGTCTTTGCAAGTCGCAACACCTGGTGAAGCCTTGCAAACTGTAGCAAATTGGTGCTGCAATCGCTGAGCTGGAAATTTTGACAAAAAAAACCCTTTCTTCTTGTGCCCCCCCCCCCCCAAAATCATAGAATTTGCACACTCATTTCCCCACCTGGAGATGACCTGTGATTACTACAGAGCCAATGTGGTGTAGTGGTTTGAGTGTGGGACCAGGACTCTGCAGACCAGGGTTCAAATCCTGGCACAGCCATGTAAATCCACTGTGCGTCCTTGAGCAAATCACACTCTCTCAGCCTCAGAGGTTGGCAATGGCAAAACCCCCTCTGAAGAAACTTGCCAAGAAAACCCCACTTTGGGGTTGCCGTAAGTTGGAAAGGATTTGAAGGCACACAACAACAAGAACAAATTAGACCCAGAGTCAGGCCCTGAAATCTGGCAACTCTAACCTTAGCAGGTGTTTAAAAGCAAGCTGCCCAAAGCAAGGGGAGGGATAAAATCATCATCATCATCTTCTTCTTCTCCTTCTTTATTTATTTCAAGGATTTATATCCCTCCTTTTCCCCACAATGTACTTGCTATTACAATTTCTCCCATAATGGAATTCAGGGCAGGTTAAAACAATTTAAACAGACAGAATAATGTAATTATCATCATCATCATCACTCTCACTCTCCTTCTCTTCTGTGGCTCTTGGAGCAACTTTGGGATGCTAGGAGCAAACTGGCCAATACATTCTGATTTCTCATATCAAAAAAAAAGCCATCCCCATCCATCTCTGGATATCCTCAGTCACAAGTTCCTAGTCCCTGTGGTTGCAGAAAGGTAGCACCTGCTCTCTTGAGTGGTGATGGGGGGCAAACAATTCAATGTGTCCGATTCATTAAACCTATTGGAGGAAAGTGCTCAACTTTGGTACATTAATGAAAAGAACATAAACCCAGATGAAAATACAACTGCAAGATATCTGAGATAACCTCTTCCAATTAATTCCACCACCACCACCACCACCATCATCATCCCACCCTGAATATCAGCATCATCTTACCCAGATCTCTTGCGAAGAAGAAGAAGAAGAAAGCAAAACTGAGTGACCTGGCCAGTGGCCTTAGATATAGTACTCCAACAGATACATCATTTCAGAGAAACGAAATCGAAACTATCTGTTTCCAGAGATTAAAAATCTGCAAACAAAACTTTCCTGACCATGGTTTATTAACTGTATGATGGCCGGCAATTGCTAACAGATCAAACCTCTGTTAAAAGTGCCACAACCAGCTACCATTTCCAGAATGCCATCGCAGGGAGCCATGGCAGTTAAAGCGGTATCAAAGTGGGTTATTTCTGCAGTGCGAATGCAAGGCACTCCCTGCAGGAACACTTCTTTAGTTCTATCCCTTTTAACAGAGGTTTGATCTGGAGCAATTGCCCAGGGATCAACTTGTTAAAGTCATGCTCAGGATTTGGTTTGCGGATTTTTAATCTCTGGAAAGATGATGATGATTTTATTTTCTTATATCCCGCCTTTCTCCCAATATAGGGGCTCAAGGCGGCCAGCAAGCCTTAAACAATACAATGTAAAAACAATACAAAGCATTAAAATACATAAATATATATTTTTTAAAAAAACAATTAAACAATTTTAAGGATTAAAACAATTATAAATTAAAATATAATACATTAAAAGACAAACCATTAAAATTGGTATGATTTCGATTAAATATATTAAAATATAATGCATTAAAATAACAAGCCATTAAAATTGGTGTGTTTTCGATTTCGTTTCTCTTAAATGAGGCAGCTGTTGGATTCTTCTAAGAACCCCAGAAGTCCATCGCATCTGGAGCCATGGCAGTTAAAGCGGTATCAAACCGGGTTATTGTTATATTTTCTGCAGTGCGGATGTTAGTTTTTAACTCCATTTCCCACAGGGCTTTAAAACTGGGGGTGGGTGGGTTTGATGGGGAAAGGAGCAGTATTATCGAGGAGACCCATCTGATAAGGAAAAGCCTCCAAAGTCCCAGCAAGAAAACTTTTACCTTGAGAAAAGGCAATGTTTTCTCTGCCCAGGAGGAAGACAGAAGCAGCCTAATCTCAAGGAAGTTCCGTTTGAGGAATCTTCTTTCTTCCTTCCAGAAAGCTCACATGGCCAAAGACTAGAGAGGAGGAGGAGTGGTCTTTGCCTGCATAGATAACCCCCCTTGTTGTGTGCCTTCAAGTCTTTCCAACTTAGGCGACACTAAACCTATCACAGGGTTTTCTAGGCAATGATCCTCAGTGGCCTCTTGAGAAATTCAGTGTTCTCTGCCTAACAAAGTGGTCTGCAGCATCACAAAGGATGGAGACTTGTTGGATTGCAAAGGAAGCATCTTTTTTGTGTTGCAAATGGACTTTGGGAATCTCCCAGTATCCACATGGCCAGAAGGAGGAGGAGGTACCACCTGAGAACAAAGACAGCAAAATGGAGGCCTATGGCTCACATCTACAGTTTCCCCCCCTCCTGTTTCGTTTGTAGCACCTTTGCCCGATGAAGAAGCCAGTGAAGCTTCGAAAGCTTGCAGCGTGTAACTGTGCATTTTGGTTGGCCCAATAAAGGAATCATTGACCTATTACAGACTGCCAAAATAAAGCTGCTTTGGGTCTCTTTGGAGGTATGCTGTTTAAATGGTGCATGCATCCGAAGAATCCGAAAGCTGCACCAAAGCCGCACTCCAATGCTTAGGAATGGAGTATTGCTTTGGCGCGACCTCCGGACTCTTAGCACCCATGCATCATTTAAATAGCATACCTCCAAAGAGACCCAAAGCAGCTTTATTTTGGCAGTCTGTAACAGGCCATTGTTTGGATGTTATTGGATCTTCAGAGAGGGTTTGCCATTGCCTCCCTCTGAAGCTGAGAGAGTGTGACTCGCCCAAGATCACCCAGTGGGTTTGAGGAATCAAACCCTAGCCTCTTAAAGTCATGGTCCAGTGCTCAAACCACTACACCAAACTGCCCCCTGTAGCCATGCACCTCTATCTATCTATCTATCTATCTATTGGTGGTTTACTCTACTTTCATTTGTGCTTGCTTTACATTTTTATTGCTAGAATTATTTTACTACATGTACTAGTTTTATAACTGTTTGCTTTTAAAATGTATGCCTCCGGCAGGTTTTTATTCCTAATTGAACTGGATTATTAAAATGCAGCGCTGTGTACATTTACAGTGCTTTACAAATAAACTTTAATAATAATAATAATAATAATAATAATAATAATAGTCTATATTTTATTGTTGTGTCCCTTCACACAATTTGTAACTTAGAAAACCCTATCACAGGGTTTTTTTTGGCAAGTATCTTCAGAGGAGGGTGCCATTGCCAATCTTGAAGGCTGAGAGAGTGTGACTTGCCCAAGGTCACCCAGTGGGTTTGAGGAATCAAACCCTAGCCTCTAGAGTCATAGTATAATAATAATGATAATGATAATAATAATACAGTAGTCCAATGCTCAAACGACTTCACTGAGGAAGAGGGTGCCGATATGGTTAGAATGTCTAATAGCAAATAGTAAATAAGGATGAATTAGAACAGGACTAGCCAAGTAGTAGATAACAGGGATGCCTAAGTGTTCAGGGCCTCCTGGTACCAAGCTGAACATAAATAAAGAACAGAATGTAAGACATAGGGAGGACAGTGATGGAAAACATATCTAGATAAGAGATGACAGTGACAAATGTTACAGGGGGCAAATGTGTATATATAATGAACTTATGGGGTGTGTGCATGTAACCCATCAATGTATGGCTGAATGTAAAGGGCCTTTCTGTAGTTCTTGGTTTGAAATAATATAAAAAGGTAGTTCACCTTTGCGCTGGGGCTTGGGACTTTGGATAGGAATCTGCAGAGGCTAGCTGGCCCTAAAATAAATGCTGACTTTTCATCCTCTCCTTGGGTCCTGACTTGGTCTGCTCCAGGAAAAATCTGCAATAACACCACACTGCCCCCAGTAGTAGCACATCCAACCTAGCTACACCAGGACACTATCCATCATCTATCTTGTTGGAATAGTAACAGGCCATATTGAGCCATTATAGGGTTAATGACCATTTAAGGGTTAATGGAAAGCTACTGAGAATACAGATGACCTTCAGCTGTATAGGTATAGCTCTAATCAACCGTTGAGCCTTCGTAAGACTAGTTTTAATTGGTGAGTCTCTCTCTCCCTCCTTACCACGCTACACTCAGCCTTCGTTTCCGTTGTATTATATTTGTATATTTGCTTCAATAGGTTTTTTTTTATATATTGTTATAGTATTACTATTTGCTATTGTGCTTGCCATTATTATTAGTAGGGTGTTATTTGTATCCTTTGTATATATGGTTTTGTATACTTTTGTTATATCATGTTTTGTTACCCTTTTAAACCAATAAGATAAAGCTTATGATAGTACCCTTGTTTTTTTTTAGTCTTTTCAAATCCATTGTTTCAACATATCATCTATCTTTTTGTTTCTTGCTATCTATCTATCTACTATCTATCTATCTATCTACTCTATCTATCCAATCTATCTTTTGTTGCTATTGGTGTGCCTTCAATAGTTTCCAACTTAGGCGACCCTATCACAGGGTTTTCTGGCAAGTATCTTCCATTGCCAATCTCGAGGCTGAGAGAGAGTGACTGCCCACTTGTGACTTGTTTTTGTGAAATCGAACTCTATACTCTAGAGCAGGGTAGGCAACCTTTTGAGCCGGGGGCCGGTTGCTGTCCCTCAGACAACGGGGGGGGCCGAAGCCAATAAATAAATAATAAATATTTAAAATAAATAAATAATAAATAAATAAATAAATAAGCACTGCCTCGTACTCTCCCATGCAACGCCTTTCAAATGCAGTTCCCCCAAAACCATTCACAGCCTCAGGAGTTGTAGTCTGGTGAGGCTCCAGAGCGCTCCGATAAACCCGGCTGAAAGGCCTCGCCAAGCAACAAATCCCAGGACTTTGCTGGATGGAGGCACGGTGGCTAAAGTTGCACTGACAGTGGTACCCCGGGATACGAATTGATCGCGTTACGAATATCCGGGATACGAAAAAAATAGATAGGAAAAACTGTTCCGGGTTACGATATTTTTTTCGGGTTACGAAAAAATATCGGCGCGAAATTCAATGCGAAGCGCGGCTAGCGGCTTTCCAGCCGCTAGCCGCGCTTCAGAAAAGCCTTTTCGGGTTGCGAAATGTATCGGGTTACGAACGCCGCGACGGAACGAATTAATTCGTAACCCGAGGCACCACGTTATCTGGAAAACCAGGCGATCTGATGACCTAAATACAGGGACGTAGCTAGGATTTGGGAAGGGGGGGGTCCAGACTAAGTGCCACCAATAAATGGGACTTGAGTGTGGCGGCGCAGAGCACACACCATTCATTTTTCTAATGGAAGGGGGGGTCCGGACCCCAAGAACCCCCCCCCTTGGCTACGTCCCTGTAAATAGGGATTAATATGACCCATCATCATCAACATCCTCCTCCTCAGTCATTCCTCGTTGTTGTGGTTGTTCATCATTATCCTTCCCTCTTCATCTTCTCTTCCTCCTCCTCCATCTCCTCCTTCCCTTCTCAGCCCCTCTTCCTTTCTCCTCCCCATTTTCTTCCCTCTTCCACTTCTTCTTTCTCATTCCTCTTCCTTCTTCTTCCTCCGTCCTACTTTTCCCATCTCCTCCCTATTCTTCCCTCTTCTTCTTCCTCTTTCCTCTCCCTCTCCTGTGTCCTTCTACTCCTTTCTCTTCCTCCCTCTTCCTATTTCCCCTCCCTCTTCTTCTTCGTCTTCCTGTCTTCCTTCTTTTTCCTCCTCCTCTCTCTTCCTCCTCCCTCCTTCCTTCTTCTTCCTCCTCCCTCTTCTCTTTTCCTCTTCCGCTCCTCCCCTTCTTCCTTCTCTGCTTCCTTATCTCTCTTATCTTCCTTCCTCCCCTTTTCCTCTTGTTCTCCTCCCTCTTCCGTCTCTCTTTTTCCCTTTTTCCTCCTCCTCTTGTTGCTTCCTCTTCCTTCCCTTCCTTCTCCTTCCTTCCTATTCTTCTTCCTCCCTCCTAATCCTTCATCCTCCTCCTTCATTTTCCCCCTTTTCTTCCTTCTCTTCCTTTCCTCCCCCTTCTCCTTTCCCTTTTTCCTCCTCCTCTTCCTTTTTTCTTCTTCTTTCTCTTTCTTCTCCCTCTTCTTCCTTCTTCCCCTCTTCCATCTCTTTCCTATTCTTCTTCCCTCCTCCCCTCCTTCCTTTCCCCCCCTTTCTTCCTCCTCCTCCTCCTCCTTCTTCGCGTTCCCTTGCCTCCACTTGCCTGTTTTGCCTCGTCTTCCTCCTCTTCCTTACCTGCCGTTGAGGCCCAGGGGCAGAGTGGGGTCTTCCCCCAGAAGTAGGCTTGCCATATCCTGGCTGCAACCGGGATTTTCCCGGTTTTGGTGGTACCCCTCCCATCCCGGGTGCCGCCAAAAACTGGGACAACCCTGGTTGCAGCCAGGGCCTCGCTGCCCTCCTCCTCCACCATGCATGGCCGCTTGCAACTTGTATATTGTGTATTTTGGTTAGTCCAATAAAAGTATAACTTTTTGGTGGCTTTTTGATGTTATTGAACAGGTGTAGCTCCGTTAACAAAGTAGATGTATTTCTGGACATTACATCTTTAAGAGAAAAGTTGGTACCAGAGGCCAGAAACAATATGGAAAGAACAGAGATATTCGGTTCAACATGTTTCAGCAAACTTTTGACTGAAAACTAATAATATGCATATGTTAAGTGACACCACCAGGTCAGGTAATCCTTTACAAAAGTACACAAAAACATTTGAACGTTAATCTAGCGGTTTTGTAGTCCTTTACAAAAGCAGTGGTTCCAAATAGGTTCTCTAGACTTTGGCTCCCAGGTTGGATGAGGATGAAGTCCAAAATGCCTGGAGGAACAAGGTTTGGGAACCACTGATCTAGAGCACTGATCTTTCTTTCTCCAGCCTTGAATTTTCTTATGATTTCCATTTTGGTGCCTGTATACCTCTAACTTTTTTAACCTGCTGGGGTTAGCTGGTGAGTCTGACTTAACTCCTTTCATCTTTTCTCTCTATTTTACTGTTTATTGAATTATTTATTGCAGACACACTGATGCAAGCCAGCACTAACAGTCTGTTGGTTTCTCTCTAAACCCCCTTAACCATCCTCCCAATGCAGATGCTGCTCAAAAAGACTCTAGCTAGACAGAGGATGAGGAGGAAAAGGAGGCTACGTGGGCACAAACAGGCTTTGTAAAAAGAAACCTTCTTTGTCAGAGGCTTTGTTCCCTGAGATGTGCCTGTACCTTTTTACAGTCTGACACAGTAGGTCACTCACCAAGTTTTCCCGCACCTCCCTGGAGAGTCAGAATGCATCAGATCCTACACCACCCAGAACAGTTTCCCTGGAGGACACTGCGCCTGAATGGAGCAGTAGCTGGGAAAGTATTTTGTCCCTGAAACTCCCATGAAATAAGCTCTAAAATGAGTTTGTGCTTATGTTCCATGGGATTTGTCATATGCTTTCCTCTATTATCACTCCAGCTGCTGACACTAGTGCATATGTATATGCTGTGACACTGTATGCCTGCACGTTAAGTTGCCACATCTCAAAGCCTGGCTGCTCATCCTCAGGGAAACAGAGAGGAAACTCAGGGTGAGAACACTGTCCTAAAAACATGTAGATATACATTTCCTTATTTATTAGATTTGTGCGTTTTAGCAGAATGTCATACTCTGTGCAACTCTGGTTGATGCTTAAGGTTTCATGCTTAATAACCTCAATTTTGAGACATCACAAAGAGTTGTCCTTAGGTCTCAGGTTCTGACCCTGAAATCTTAGGGCCTGAGATAGATCTGAACTGGCAACCCAATAAACAACAACAAAGAAGTGTTGTCGTGTGCCTTCAAATTGTTTCCAACTTCTAGCAAACCTAAGTCGACCCTATCATAGAGTTTTATTGGCAAAGTTTATTCAAAGAGGGTTTGCTTTTTCCCTTCATCTGAGGCTGAGAGAGTGTGGCTTATCCAAGGTCACCCAATGGGCTGAGCAGGGATTTGAACCCTGGTCTCCAGAGTCATAGTGGAGGCACATAACTTAATTTATTTGAATCAGTATTCCATTTATAGTTTCTAGCAAAAGACGTAAAATTCAAGGTGGGCCTATACAATACTGATCAGCTAGCAGGCCCATATATTATAGATACATTTGATGACTTGATATTGAAGAAATCCTTGATCACAGTTCCCAGACTAGATCCTCCTGGATTACTAGCTGGGCCAGTTCTTTCTTCTAAAGAAGGCTGGGCAACTTGTTAAACTGCAAGTCCTATCTGCCCTAGGCAGCATAGGGCCAGTGTGGTCTAGTGGTTTGAGTTTTGGACTCTAGCAACTGGGGTTTGAATCCCCATTCAGCATGGAAACCCATAGTGACCAAAGGTAAGTCATTATTTCAACCTGAAAGGGAGGCAAAGACACCCCCCTTCAAATTCATCTTGCCAAAAAACTCCATTATGGGTTTGCATTCGTGTCACCATAAATTGGAAACGACTTGAAGGCACACAACAACAATCAACATTAAAGAAGATAGACACACAAACACACCCATATATGCAAACATTATTTGAAATTACATATATCCTTTTACTGTAGGTTCCCTTTAGAGGAAGAATGGGACTTCATGGCCCTCCAGATGCTAAACTGCAGCTCCCATTATCACTAACCATCAGCTGTGCTTGGCTAGGTTTGCTAGCAGTCACAACAACAACATATGGGAGGCCATACAATTTCCCAATCCCATTCTAGAGCTGGGATTCTTACCCTTTGGGCCTCTAGAGATTTTTTTGCTTCAATTCCCAGAATCTCCAGCTAGTTTCTGATCGGGATTCTGACTGTTGAAATCCAAAATATCTGGCAGACCAAAATTGACAATTCTTGAGAGTTTTGATAACTCTTGAAAGACCAAAATTGAAAACTCTTGAGAGACTCAGTATTCAACTCCCTTGATTTACAGATAATTTTAAAAACAGCTTGGAAAACAAAACACATCCCTCATCCCTACTCTGATGCACAGGGTCAGCTGAGAATGGATGGCTAGAAAGCACTTGGTTGCCTAACAAATGTGAAATGTTTCCCTCACTCTGTCTTCAATAATAATAATAGATTTATTTCTAGCCCGCCCTCCTGAGCTGAGAGAACCAGCAGTGGACTGAGATTATGGGAGACCAGGGTTCGAATCCCTACTTGGTCAGGGAATCCAGGTGGGTGAATTTGGACAAGTCACATCTTTCAGCATCAGAGGAATGCAGTGGCAAACCTCTTATGAAGAAATCTTGCCAAGAAAACTAGGTGACAAGTTCACTTTAGGTCACCATAAATCAGAAACTACTTGAAGGCACAAAAACAACAACTTGCTGAGTTAACGTTTGAGTGACGAACATTGTCATCTAGATTCTCCAAGGGTTATTCAGAGGGTGAAAATAATCCTGGTAGAATGTGGGTTGAATCTTTGTTTTTCACAGGCATTTCAAATGCATCCAATGAAGTTTGAGCGGGGTTGAGGGCTGCCAAAAAACCCCACTTAACCCAGGACAATTGATCTTGTTTTTTTCCTCCTAGGTTTTCCTAAAAGATTCACATTGTCAACTGTGTGAATAACCAATGCGAATAGACCTGGGATAAACCAGGTTAAAACTCTGCATGCCTTGAATGTGTTTCAAACACATCCACATCATTGACTCCATCGTTGTTGGAGTTCTGACACACATGTGAGCAGCATAACTCGCAGAGATGCGGTTCTGATGTTTAAAAAATTGTGTGAACAACAAAACTGGAATGTGTGAGTAAGATTATTCAGATAGTACCACTAAAAAAAACAACAGAATCTGAATAACCCCCCAAGCGTCTATGTCCAAACTTGACTGTTTTCTGTTAAATTCCAAGAATATTCCAACATCTGTAATGGGAACAGCCAGATTTTTTAAATAAACACTTGGGAGTGTCTCCATTAAACATGGATCCTGATTCACAATCACCAAATATGGCTATGGTTTTTGGATTTGGCTGCTTCTTGCCCAGGCTTCTTGGTTTTCTGCAAGCCAAGACAGGTGTTTTCCTCAATCTCTTTACACCTGGGGGGAACGATTCACCCATCCCTCATATCACGCACGTGAGCTTCTTCCCTCTTTCCCCACAAATCTAAGTCAAACTTCCTTAACTGGCAGCCGCCACTCAAATTCAGGCAGATGGTTCATGGCAATACCATTGAGGTTGGCAACCAAATTGCAAATTTAGCAGGAATCTTGTTTCCCCGTGACCCCCTGAGGGAAAAGGGGAGTCTGAACAAGTACACAATCATCATGTATGATAAAGAAAGGCACATAAATCAACAATCTATCACAAGGGAGAGGCCTTGGGATGAAAGGTGTTACATTCCTTATGCAGGTGACTACACTCCTTGCGTGTCAAGAGGCTGATAAGCATCCTTTGAACCCGAATAGGACCCATCCTAGTGGGGATAGGTCATGATTTCAGAAGGCCTGGCCTTTTCTCAGCAATTTGAGGTGCTTCAGGACAGGCCTTTTATGGAGCAACCACCCAATTTCGTTCAAAAATATTTATTGGAACAGGGATGGGCCCAAACGCCTGTGTTTTCCCACTGGTTCTGAGTCTTCCTTTTACTACAGAAAATGTATTGAGGAGAGAAAGATGGAATACTTGCACAGCGTCTTTAGACTGTCAGTTCACATTGAGGCACTCTCCATTCATATTAACAATTCTGCACAAAGGAAAGGCCTTTTACTAAGAGCTTCTCGCATTCTTTACTTAAAATCCAAAACACACTGCAGAAATAATCCAGTTTGAGGCCACTTTAATTGCTCTGGCTCAGTGCTAGGGAATCTTGGAAACTGTAGTTTATTGCAGCACCAGAGTTCTCACAAAACTACAGTTGCAGAATTCCCTCAGATAGAGCTAGGGCAATTAAAGCAGTCCCAAACTGGATTATTTCTGCAGTGTGCTTTCGACCAAATGAAAGGCTCTGACCTCTAAGACAGCTCCAAAGAATAGGACCCAGAGCAATGTATTCAAGCTACAGGAAAAGAGAGTCCACCAAAACATTAGGAAGGACTTCTTGACAGAGCTGTTGAACAGTGGAATACGTTGCACTGGAGTGTGGTGCAATCTCCATCTTTGGAGGTTTTTAAATAGAGGCTTTCATCTCTGGTTTACTACCATTGCTACAAACTGAATTAAAAAATAGTTTGCACTCTATAAACTCAGCAGGTGGAAAAGCAGAGAGCAGAATCTTGTCCTTCCTAGTAGGTGCAGGGAAAAGCAAACTGCTGCATCTTCTCCTAACATTATTTAAAATGTATGCTTTTTTAAAAAAGGGGAATTTAGCATTCTAAACCCCAAAATGACCTCAGACTTGCACCATCACATCCAGTTTTTTCACAACATGCTTTCAAATTTTAATGTTGTAATATGCCACTGAATGAACTAATCCTGGAAAGAATTATCCTGCAAAGAGTAAGAAAGGGCTTAAAGTCTTCTGAGAGACTTTCAAAACATTCTAGCTTACTGATATGAAACACAAAAATCTATTCCAAAATACTAAAAGAAATCACACTGGAACATCAGTTTCCTCACTTAATCAAAGCTGGATAACAACTGAATGAATACAAATATCAAAATTGTGAATTGTGGTACAATATTTTTATTGTGTTTTTCAAATTCAGCACCAAAATACATTAAAACATCTACAATGCTGGGGAGGAAATCATCATAGGCCTGTGTAACTTACCACCTTGATCACTATGGTATTCTTGTGATTGAAAAAAGCCACATTTTTTCTTTTAAGATAAGGTATGTGAGGAGCTCACAGCTTGATTTAAAGTATAATTATGCTTGTTTTCCATGTATTTTGTTCTTAAAGGAAAATGCTGCCTTTTTAAGCCACTATTGCTGTTGCACATCCCTATTTGTATGGATGAGTGGTTCAGGGAATCCTGGCAATGGGATGGGAACTGTGAAGGCAGTTAAAACAGGGCAGCCCTTATTTTGCATGTTGACTACCCTTGATTGAAAGGGAAAGGGAAGGTGGGTATATGTGCGAAAGAAATCAAATATGTCATTTAGTGTAACAGACAAAAGGACAGGGTGAAAACAGTGAAGAGGACAAGGCTGAAAGCAGCTCAAGGTGTATGCCCTTCTCACTGGAGGAATTGATGTGGGCTATTGGTCTGCAGGACTCATGCTGCATGCCTTCACTTTTCTTTAAGGAGGTACGTACCTTCATTGTACAACTACATCATTCTGAACAGCATTTTGATACCATCTTTTCTTCCAAAAGAATCCAAATAGGTAGTGATGGCTCTGGCCCTTTTGTGTTTGCAGAAGTACAGAGTATGGATTATTATCTGTAACAGCAACAACAAACAACAAGAACATAATATGTATCCCCCTCTTTCCCCCTCCAACCTGCTTTTTAAAAAGCAACTTTGCCTGATGAAGTGACTGTGGAATAGGGATTATTGTGTCTTTTTAGTTGTAGGTATTACCATAATATGAATAATAGATATGTCATTAATGCTTTTTTTCCTTTTTTAAAAAGTGCCCTATCCCTTTCCATGCTCCATGTGGGGAAAAATGCAATCTTTCCTCATCTTTAACATAGAAAGGAAGAAAGCCGTAAAACTATCAGGAATTGGTTTTTGTTTTTCTGCCAGGTCAGTAGGATTAGTTTTATCAAATCAAACCATGAAAGCATGCTGAGTTCCAAAGAAATAAAGATGACTAACTGTACATCTAACTTACACATCCAGAAAAATGCCACATTGTGCAAGACCGATGAGGTGTGGTAGGGCGGGGTGACCCAGGCTGTCTCCTCCTGCCACAGGCATCGGATGTCTATAAAATTCAAGTGCTGCAGGGAGCAGACAGTGACAAGAGGAGGATCTGCAAGGATGGCAGGACAGACAGGAAGACTTGTCAGCATTGTGCTGCTGATGCTACTGGTCCTCATGGGTGAGTTTATACTTGTAGTCTACATATAATAAATAAATGGTTGAGTGAGGAGAGACATATCGATGGGCACATAGGTTTGAATTCATGGCTAGATAGCTAGATACTTATCCTTCCTTAGAGGTCTTTAAACAGTAGCTGGATGGCCATCTGTTGGGGATGCTTTGATTTAGATTTCCTGCATGGCAGGGGGTTGCACTGGATGGCCTTTGCAGTCTCTTCCAATTCTATGATTCTATCCCCAGTTGTCCATGGATGGATGGTTGGATGGATGAGAATGAGTGTGGTACGTTAGATAGTGTTAGATTGGAATTTGGAATATCCAGGATCAAGTTCCCAGAGTGCATGGGGCCATTACCTTCCCAGGTTTTGTCAGTTTGTTTGTTTAATTTATAGCCTATATTTCTCTCATATCATCCACTCGCTCCATTTGCTAAACACAGGGGGCTTTTTTAGCCAAGGGGGGGGGGTCTGCACTAGAGCTCCTCCAAATTTTTTTTAGCTAGGTTATGTTCTGCTGAGGTGGTCCTGTGATTTGAAGGTTTGGAAGCCAAGGTTTTGGATGGCCAAAAGTTGTTTAAGCTACAACAGAATCCAAAATCCACAACTGGCCAACCAAAATGAACAAATTAATTGGTCCAATAAAGGTATCACTTTTTTGTGTGGAATTTGGATTTTTTTGTATCAACAAAAGAGTGAAACTTTTATTGTACCAATGAATTTTGTGCACTTTAGTTGGCCAGTTGTGGATTTTGGACTCTGATGTAGCTTAAAGAATGAATGATGCCATCCAGATGCTGCCCATCTTAAAGAGAGCCAAAGCTTTCATGGAACAGAGCTAATTTTTAGCTGCCTGTCTGTCTAGCCTCCATCCTAACCATTTGTCTTTCACCCCATCACAAATTCTCCATCTGTTTCCAGTTATAATTATTACAAAATGGCTACCTGTAAATAAAATTCCTAGCTCATTCTTTAAGATGCCATCAAAGACATTTTGTTGCGCTAACACAGTTCAACCCTCTGGAAAGAGATAGAAGGACAAGCAGGAAACAATGGATGGATGGATGGGCAAGGAGAAAGGTTTATTTGATGGGCAAGATGGGCAGAGAAATTGAATAGGTAGGTGTGTGGTGGATCATATTTATACTGATGCAGTGCCTCATTCACAACATAAGAGATGCTGCAATTTAAATTCAGAAGACCTACCACTTATGCCAAGAATGTGTGTGTGGATGTGTGCCTTCAAATCACCTATCAACTCATAGTGAACCTATGAATTTTATAGGTTCATTCCTTAGGCAAGGAATACTCAAATGGTTTTGCCAGTTCTTTCCTCTGAAAAATAGCCTACAGCATCTGGTATTTGTTGGCAGCATCCCATCCAAGTACTATCAGCGCTGATCCTGCTTAGCCTCCAAGATCAGAAAGAATCTGGTGTCTTTACTTAGATCCTGAAGGCAAGGAACCGTCTAATTAAAAGATTTTATGTACAGTGCTGTGTAAATTTACAGCGCTAAATAAATAAAGCTTAATAATAATAATAATAATAATAATAATAATAATAAAAATCCTTTTTCATGCCAAGAAAACCATGCCTAGGACAGAACTCCGCTAGTCACTTTTCTCCAGGATGAAGAAAGAGTCTGTGCGTTATGCAGAAACTGTTTTGTGTGTTAGGGCTGAGCCCCTTGGATGAACTTTCAAGTACAGTATATAGACTAAAACTCAGAGATAGATTTTTGGAAAAGGAAACAGTTAAAGATACAATGATAAAATGGGCAAGAGAGATCGGCAAACCTATAGAGATGGAAAATTGGGAAAAGACCTGGCGAGAGAATAGCAAGTATACACTATGTCAAAATTACAAGGAAAACTTCTTGAAGATGTACTACCACTGGTACATATCACCGAATAAATTAAACTTAATATATAAGGCAGGCAACGCAAGATGTTGGAAATGTCAGAAACCCAATGCTAATTTTTTCCACATGTGGTGGGAATGTAAATATGCTGGTCAATATTGGAAAGAAATTCACTGTGCAATGTTAGATATGTTCCAAATTCCTATTCCCTTTGATCCCCTCCTCTTTCTGCTGAACATGACTACCACAATAATGGATAAAAGTTTAGAGAAGAAATATAGAAGAATAACTCTGTATACAGTAACGTCAGCCAGAATAGTATATGCCAGTTATTGGAAAAAACCTATAATACCCACAAAAGAAGAATGGTTTCATAAACTATTAGAAGCAATGGAAATGGACATTCTAACGTCTCGTTTGAAAAACACCCAAACAGAAACAATATGTGAAAGAGAAAAGGAATGGCTATGCGTGAAAAAGTATATAAAGGGGAAAATAATCTGATAATAAATATGTGCTTATGGCAGAAAGACTAGAGAAATAGCGAACACAAATAATAAAGAAAGATAAGGGTAAAATAGACTGAAAGTTTGGTATAATAGTTATTCTGAATAGGAGGAACCTGCAGAGCGCAGACTTTATTTTTTTCTTTTTCGATATATCATATTGATGTTGAAATACACTTTGTTATTAGAGGAACTGGTACAACAATTGAAAATTAGAGAAGAGGAAACAAATTTATACGAGATAAACAAGAATGGTGGAGATCACTATGGAAGTGTAAAATACATGATGTAAACTTTGATGTAAGATCTAAGATATGACTAACGGATGGATGAAAGCTGATACAGTATGTTCCTTTATTGTGTTGTAATATGTTTTATGTGTATGTCTTAGTTTGTTCTGTTATATGTATTTATAATTAAAAAAAAATAAAACTCAGAGATGATCCACACACCCTACTGATATTGAGCCACTCAAGTTCAGTTTGCAGCAATGGAAGTAAGCCAGGGATGAAAGGGAACATTTATTTTTTCTTCTTCTCCCCTCTCCCCCATATACAGTGGGAAAGAGAATGGTGAAAATCATGGGGAGAAGGAATCTTGTAATTGTTCTTTATTTGTCTAGCTGTAGACATGCCAACAATACCCATCTTTCTCCTCACCACCATCTTTCTCCCTAACAAGAGGAGAACGGCAGCCACTGGTGACCACATTGGCTGCCCAAACCCATCTGGATGCCATTGAGTCACTTTGGGCCTGAATAGACAAGCCAAAATAAAGCTGCTTCGGGTCACTTTGCAGGTATGCTGTTTAAATGATGCATGCATCTTAAGAGGCCAGAAGTTGCGCCAAAGCCACACTCTAGTCCTAAGGACTGGAACGCGGCTTTGGCACAGCTTCTGGCCTCTTACAATGTGTGCGTCATTTAAACAACATATCTGCAAAGTGATCCAAAGCAGCTTTATTTTGGCCTGTCCGTTTGGGCCCTTTGTAACCTTCATAGGTCTGAGGCTAGTTTTTTGGGGGGCTTTCCTTGCCCCGCCATGTCTCTCCTCCTCTTGCTCCGAGCTGTACTACCTGATTGCCCACTTTGTCCACTCTGAACTTTGTAAGCAAACCCAGAGATAATTGTGAAGTTAAAGGCTTTCATGGCTGGCATCCATAGTTTTTTGTGGGTTTTTCGGGTTATGTGGCTGTGTTCTAGAATAATTTTGTCAACATCTGTGGCTGGCATCTTCGGAGAGTGCTGGCATGGAAATGAGCAGGTATATATACACTGTATGATCTTTGGTTGGAAGCAAGTGATGTACATGTTAATCTCTGTGTTGGTGTCTGTTGAATGGCAAGGCCTCAGGGTGCAGGAATATGCGAGGGAGATTTGTGCCTATTTAATTAGTCTGTGGGGAAATTCCCTGATCCTGTTCATTTGCATATTTTGAGTTTTGATTTGTTGTTTTTGAGGACTGGTATCATAGAATCATAGAATCATAGAGTTGGAAGAGACCGCAAGGGCCATCCAGTCCAACCCCCTGTCATGCAGGAAATCACAATCAAAGCATCCCCGACAGATGGCCATCCAGCCTCTGTTTGAAGACCTCCAGGGAAGGAGACTCCACTACACTCCGAGGAAGGAGTGTGTTCCACTGTCGAACAGCCCTTACTGTCAGGAAGTTCCTCCTAATGTTGAGGTGGAATCTCTTTTCCTTCAGCTTGCATCCATTGTTCCGGGTCCTGTTCTCTGGAGCAGCAGAAAACAAGCTTGCTCCCTCCTCAATATGACTTCCTTTCAAATATTTAAACAGGGCTATTGTATTACCTCTTAACCTTCTCTTCTCCAGGCTAAACATCCCCAACTCCCGGAGTCGTTCCTCATATAGAGCATGGTTTCCAGACCTTTCACCATTATAGTCACCCTCCTTTGGACACGCTCCAGCTTCTCAACATCCTTTTTAAATTGTGGTGCCCAGAACTGGACACAATATTCCAGGTGGGGCCTGACCAGAGCAGAATACAGTGGCACTATTACTTCTCTTGATCTAGACACTATACTTTTATTGATGCAGCCTAAAATTGCATTGGCCTTTTTAGCTGCCGCATCGCACTGTTTACTCATGTTCAACTTGTGGTCCACTTGGATTCCCAGATCCCTTTCACATGTAGTTTCATTCAGCCAGGTGTCCCCTATCCTATATCTGTGCATTTTATTTTTCTGCCCTAAGTGAAGTACCTTACATTTCTCTGTGTTGAATTTCATTTTGTTAGCTTTGGCCCAGCTTTCTAGCCTATTCAGGTCATTTTGAGTTTTGATCCTGTCCTCTGAAGTATTAGCTTCAGAGGTAGCCAAACCTTGTTTACGTTAAGGGTTTCTTCTTTCCTGTTGAAGTTGTCCAGGGCATTCATGGATGTGAATGGCTTTCCTGTCCATCCTGACCCAATAATTGTTGGCATGGTCCAGAATTTCAGTGTTTTGTGACCAGGATGGTTTACAATGTGTTCTGCTACTGCAGATTTTTCTGGCTGACCCAGTCTGAAGTGTCTCTTGTGTTCCTTGATTTGTGTTTGAACACTATGTTTGGTGGTCCCTACGTAGACGGTGTTTGGTGGTCCCTACAGCAGCGCGGTATGCGGTAAACTCCTGTGGCCATGAGAAGGTCTCTCCTGTCCTTTGCTGGGGGCAGCATTTGCTGGATTTTCTTGGTCAGTTTGTAGATCGTCTGGAGGTTGTGTTTCCTCCACAGTCTTCCTATTCTGTCTGTGACTTCTTTGATGTATGGTAAAAAAATACTTTCCTTTTGGGTGGTTGTCTTCATTCCTCTGGGTTTTTCTGGGTCTGCAAGCCCTTCTGATGTCTGAGATGGAGTAACCAATAGCCTGTAGCAAGAATTGTTATCACTGAAAAAGAGTACATGGGGTACGCATGGTACACCTAACTATAACTCCCATGGTTCTGTTCTGTGGAATCTTGGGATTTGCAATTTAAGGAGAGGTATTTAAAATTCTCAGCCAGAGAGAAGTTGTGCCTCATCAAACTATAAATCCCAAGAGTCCATAGAACATAGCATGACCATTAAAGTGGAATCATAGTGCTATAAATGTGTAGCATGAAAGAATCCCTGATTCCCAGTTCCTATATATGATATCCCCTAATCTCTTCCCAAACTACCTCTGAGTATTCCTTGCCTAAGAAACCCCTATAAAATTCATAGGGTTGCCAAAAGTCAACAGATGACTTGAAGGCACACACATACAATCTCTTCTCACCTTACTCTCTTGAGGTTCGTTCCTATTAGAAAAAGTCCAAGGAAAATCTAAACAGCTCACCTGCAGTTTTGTGCTGAAGAAATGCAACTGCTTTTTTTAAAAAGATAGTCCAGCCAAGAGGTCATGAGGCCACGAAGGCCCCTTGTGGCTTAGCTGTACAACCTGTTCTAAATGCCAACGCTCACACCTACAATGTGGGAAATGCTAATAAAAAGGAAAGCAGTCTCCTAAAGCACATACAGAGTGCTCTTCCTCATGGTCACTCCCCTCTCCATCTTGCATTGGAGGGAAAAAGGGTATTCAGGCATTTTGAAATTTTGTAGAAGTTCAGCCATGAAGTCAACAGTTTCCTAACCCGAATCCTGAAGGGTTCAATGATGCATAGTCCTTTCTTTGATGAAGCAAAACATTTCTGCAAGCCAAGGTTTAGCAATTAATCTAGGATTTTGCTTCCAAGAACAGAATGGCAACTGGGGGTAACAAAGGGCGCCAATTGTCTGCTCTCCTGTACCATGAGCTGGCACATTATAGGTAGCTTTGTTCTGTTTTTGTGATAAGGAGCAGGTTGTTTCATTTTCCTTTCTTTCTTTTCTACTTCAGTTATACATCTGGCACAGCTCTGAAAGATGTATCAAAGAAGTATTGGTGGAGAAGAAATGCTTACCTTACTATTTGTGGTTCTCCCAAATAAAAATCAGGTTGATGTGTAAGGGAAGAGGAGCCCTACCAGAAAAAATAAAATAACACAGGGAACTAAAGACAAAAGGCTTGTGGGAGGAGTGCTAGTGCGTTAGTATGGTTAGAAAGTTGGACTGGTGTTTGAATGATCCAGGCTCCTTCCTTCCTTCCTTCCTTCCTTCCTTCCTTCCAATATTTATATCCCATATCCCATCCTGTATCTAAAGAACTTCAGATGGTGTATGTGTATGATAAAACCAGCCTGACTAATTTAGAACAGTGTTAATGATAAAAATGATTTTAAAAGGCAAAAAACATATTAAACAATTTATAAAGTGTTTTAAAAGACAGATTGAAATCTATTTAAATAGTTTTAAACAGCAGAGTTTGTATAAAACCAATTAGACCTGAAGGTTCAAGCCCTCACTGAGCCACACTGGACAACCTTAACTAGTTGATTTTGCTTAGCTTGGCCTACTTGACAAGGTTGTTGTATGGATAAAGTAGGGAAGTGGGAAACCATGTATGCCACTTTGAGTTCCTTGTAACCACTCGTGGCTGGTGTTTTTCATGTCCGTGGGGCAATGAATTGCCACCAGGTTATAGCCTGAACTCTAGAGGAATTATCCTAGGTACAGTACTGAACTTATTTGGGGGATAGAATTCAGTATATGGATAGCTTATGTAAAGTTCGACTAAATCCTGGAATGGATTCACTGTCCTGCTTACGTGGGGGCCTCCAACCACCATTGATGGTCAGAAAGGTGGAGATAAAGGTCACCAATAGATAAATGATCCCTGCAGGACACCTGCTCTTCATCTGCATGAGGTACAAATAATCCTTGGTGGCCCATAATAGAACAAAGTCATCACTACTGACTACAAGATGGGATAATAGTATTTTTAAAAACAAAAATAAAACACTGCCCTGCAAAGTAGAAAATAACCTCATCAGAGTGTTGGGAAGGAAAGAAGAGTTGAAACTATCTGGAGAATGTTTTGAAAATTGAGTTTCTTGAGGGCTAAAAAGCTTTGTCACGGACAATCCTGGACTGATGAGAGTTATTCTGCACAAAATTCACACATGGCTCTTTTTGAGCAGAAAATGCTGTTGACTGCTAAATAAAAACCCACACGTGGACGTTTTGCACAGAATAAGTCCCAGCTACAGGACTTTAATATATATATATTTCACAGAACAATATTTCTGTGTGTAAGCTGCTGTTTCCTGTGGAAAAACTGCACAGGTGACATTTGTGCAGAACAATCCTGGATTGTGATTAGACTTTGAAAACTACAATTTTTCAGCAGGGAAAAATATGCTAAAATTATGTGTTGCTTTCTTTGCGAACTGAATCAGCAAAGAAATAAATCCTTAGCAGAGCATGGACAGGGCTAGACAGAACCTGCCTCCCAGAAGCACAGAGAGCAAGTTTTGTGTATGTGTGTTTTAAAACGTGGGGCACTGTTCTTTTTCTTTTAAAGGAAAGCAATCCTCATAACCCAGCTAGATGGAGCTCAGCGTGCATTCGGCTCTGCAATCTCAGGATTGTGTCATTTTATTGCGTGTGTGCAAACTAGTCCAGATTCTGAAACCAGGATGTCGTAGATGTAACCAGGATATAGGATGTTGACCCTTATGGATGTGGCAAGCAATTGTGAACCTCAGACCAAGTTGGGGTTTGTAGCAGTTTCCTTTTTCCTGGCTTAGGGACTTGCCCAGAGGGGATAGGAACTGAGTCATTGTTTACTAGAAAGAGGTGCTGACCAGGACTTTCTCCCTAGATGAGGCAAAATAACCCTCATAGTCAAGAAAGTCCAGGGGGATCGCTTCTCGGCCTTTTGGCTAAGATCAAGTGAAGAAAGTCCAGGGGGAAAATGTATTTTGTGGGGAAGGCAGAACTGTCATTACCTACATTCTCATGAAGCTATAGGAAGAGGTGCAACATGAGAGCACTGCCCCACCAATGAACTTTTCCATCACTCTCCAAATGTCTAGCTTTGCAAAGAGCAAGGCACTGAAAAACATTCACACCTATAGACTTCCTATATTTGCTATGTCGCTATTCCCTTGTTTAGTTTTGCCTGTCCCTTTTCTTTGTGTGCCTCAACTATATTTCTAAATGCTGGACAGAAGTGTTACGTTACTGCAAGGCTGTAATTTTTTGGGAATGATGAGAAATTTAATGAGGAGATTTCCAAAATCAGTCTGACATATGCACTCTAATCTTGTAAGGGCTGGTTATCCCAGATATCAAACTTTACTTTTACACTTTTCAGTTGGCTTCATTTACACAAAGAAAGCCTCATCCAGATGGGTCAGACTCAGGGCAGAGACAAAGGCCTGTTACAGACTGCCAAAATAAAGCTGCTTCGGGTCTCTTTGGAGGTATGCTATTTAAATGATGCATGGGTCCTAAGAGTCCAGAGGTCGCGCCAAAGCCACACTCCATTCCTAAGCACTGGAGTGCAGCTTTGGTGCAGCTTCCGGATTCTTAGGATGCATGCATCATTTAAACAGCATACCTCCAGAGAGACCCTAAGCAGCTTTATTTTGGCAGTCTGTAACAGCCCAAAGTCTGTTTTCTCGCCCAAAGTCAACCTCATCCTCTCCATAATCTCAAGAAAATAACTTACAGACTTAAAAAACCCATTTCTCTGTGACTCATTAACTATATGGAAAAAGTGGAGACATGTTTTGGCTCCTGATCCCTCACTTTTGAGTCTTTCTTGCTCCATACAAGTTTTCATATGTCAGATAAATTTAATCAGTTCAAAGAATGGAGAGATTTATTTATGGGTAGAAAACCTAAAACTAAAGAATCTCTTTCAATGTAACTGCAACGTATTAAAGCTACCAGGTTTCAAATCTACCAAGTCTACTCTTTTGCCATCTGCCTAGCCACAAAAGGAGAAATTCCACATCCACTATGGGGCTCTGCCATTAAGGCCAGCCTGGAGGAGGAATCAGGGCATGGCGTCTACATGACGCACTCCCCAACTCCACCCCAATGGTGGCATGATGCCGCGTGCCGCACCACTCGGTACACAGCGTCACTGCGCTCCTCTTGCACTGCATCCACATGACGCAGCCCCAAAGGAGAGCCATAAAGCCATGGCACCGGCGGCTACAGTGCCCTTTCCAGGGTGCAAAAGCAGGTTGCTGTGGTCCTGATTAGGCGAAGATTGAGGCAGCTCCAGGCCCTAACTCCCTAACTCTCTACATTACTCTCTAGCAACTTCATGCTAGCTAATATTGATATTATTGATATTATTAATTTTATTTCTATCTCACTTTTTCCACTCAAAACCAGGATGCAAGGGATTCACATACTGGACATGAAACAAAATGATGAATTAATTGAGCTTATCTAGCTAAGCAGTTTTTTTTAACAGCAGAGTTTAGAACTGTGCAGCCTTCCAGATAATATAGAACAGTGAATCCCAACAGCCCTAACCAAAATAGATTATGTTGATGGATGTTAGGAGTTGCAGTTCAACAACATCCAAAGGGCCACACATTGTCCATCCCAGATAGGGATAAATGCTGGCAGCACTTGTTAAGTATGGTTCATCAGATGATGCTATTCATTGTCATGTGGCCAAAGACACAGATGCTTCCCTGGATCTAAATCATCATCAGTTTTGGAAGAGGTGGGAAAGTCTCCATGCAGTGAAGCAGTCCTGCAAAAACTCTCAGCATTTTGAGATGCTGGAAAGCATCTGTTTAAAAAAAAAAAAGAATTGTTACCCATTGGAGAGGTCGTTCATACATGTGTGTTCTTCATTACTTCCATGTCTAAACAGAGACATCAGATATAGAATCACCATGGAGGGTCAGAAACTCAAGTGTTCTAAACTGTTTTTCTTTTTTGCCTAGGCCTTCATCAAATATCATCTGCACCAGGTATGTACCATAATTTTGATATATCTTCCCACTTAAAAAATTTTATTTATTTTTAGCCAGAATAATAGAACTTAATTGTTGTAGTGTAATATGTCAGCACAAACCTGTTTTTTCTCCTTTAGAGAAACAGTTGCCAAGATTATATCAGAAAAATGTATTTGAGTAAGTAATTGGGAATGTCATGTTTTTGAACTGCAGTGTCCAGAATGTCCTGGCCACCATGGCCAATGAAGTTGCAGTCCAAAAATGTAACTTCCCCAAACTCTGGTTTGAAATATCTGTTGATTAGGATTGGCTGGAAAGAGATTTAAAATGTTGTTTACTCACTATATTTATTATTCTTGTTAATGCATGCAGGTTTTCAGAAAGACAGATTAATAACTTCTAATTTTTCCTGAAAATTTTAAAGTATATATTTCACCCTGGGAGGAAAACAAATTAGACCATTATGACTTCTCAGATTTCATGTACTAGTAGCATCATATAAACTGGTCATTAATGGGATTTCCAGCCTTTCCGGAACACGGATCCCCGATGTCATTGGATTACAGCTCCCATAATTCCTGACCACTACCCAGGCTGTCTAGGGATGATGGGGGCCACAGTTTAATATAATCTGGGGACTCACAGTTTGGAAAGCCTCATAGACCTATGGCTTTACAAAAAAGATAGATTAAAAACCAGTGCTGTGTAAATCTGTACACATTTTAATTCCCTTGGAGAACTATAGGAATCACAGTTTGGTGAAGAAAATGATTATTGTAAAGTCGAAGGCTTTCCTGATCGGCATCCCTAGTTTTTTTGTGGGTTTTTCGAGCTATGTGGCCATGTTCTGGCAGAGTTTCTTTCTGATGTTTCTGACCCTTAAAGTGAACAAAATTTGACTACCAGTCCTGAGGAATAGCAAAATAAGGACTCAGCAAATGCAAATGGCAAACCTTTCAGTGTCAGGGGCTTTCCCAGCAGATAATGATCATCAATTAGCAGACATTAATCCTCTTTTGCATTAGCCTCCCAGGCTGAGGCCAGCCATCAACACAGAACAATACACATGCAAATCACTCCTGCATTCCCAGGCTCACACAGTATATATAGTGTACACCCAATTTTTCCAGGCAAAGCATTCTCTGAAGATGCCAGCCACAGATGCTGGCAAAACGTCAGAAAGAAACTCTGCTAGAACATGGCCACATAGCTAGAAAAATCCACAAAAAACTGGGAATGATTATTCTTTGCATTCTAATTGTGTAGTATAGATAGGGCTTGCCCAAGATATTTTGCTGCCTGAGGCGTGGAACAGATGAACCAAATGTGCCGTGCTGGTGCTAATTTTAGGGTTAATGACTGCGCACCAACTGCACTGTCTCTAACCCTAGTACGTGCTGGCGGCATACACAGATGCCGCCATTTTGACGTAATGGATGCATAGCATCCGCACGTTGCAGCACGTCCGTTATGTCATGAGTGTGGCATTGGCACACTCGTGATGTAACAATGATAGTGAAAAAACAATGGCAGCGGAAAGTGTATAGTAATTAGCCATAAGAATAGTATATTGGATAGCCTAATTGTTTGCTCTTTGGTGACACCTAAAATTTGCTGCACAAGGTAGCCATTTCCTCTGCCTCATGAACAAGCCCTGAGGATAGCAGTACTCTTAGAACAACTGTGTATGGATGACATGTTTTAACTTCCTTAATTTCTCTCCAGCAATACCCTGTGGCCGTCAAAAGCTTGTTCCCCGGATGGCAGGTGGGACAAATGCGAATCGTGGAGAATGGCCATGGCAAGCCAGTATCCAGCACCGTGGGCAGCACATCTGTGGCGGAACCCTCATTAGCAAGGACTGGATTGTGACAGCTGCTCATTGCTTTTTTGAGTGAGTTAAGACAATGAGAGCCAGCAAGATGTAGTGGTTTGAGTGTTGAGCTATGACTCTGGAGACCAGAATTTGAATCCCAGCTCAGCCATGTATATCCACTGGGTGACCATGGGCAAGTCACACTTTCTCAGCCTCAGAGGATGGCAATGGCAAACCCTCTCTGGAGAAACTTGCCAAGAAAACCCCATGACAGAGTCATCTTAGGGTTGCCATAAGTCTGAAATAACTTGATAATCCATGTGGCCCTAGAGAACCCAAGACAGAAAATTGGCCGTTAGACCAGCTGTGGTTGTTTTCCTCTGCTTTAGGGTTTCTCCTCAGGCAGACTAACTAATGGGGAAGAAAAAGCCATTATACTATCTTTCTCACCATCTCTGTTTCTTACTTCCCCTCTAGGGTTGGATTACCAATCTCCCCCACTGACTGGAAAGTGGTGCTGGGCCGACTGAAATTGACAGGCAGGCAGACGAGGGGTTTGGAGAGCAACGTCAGCAAGATCATCCCCTATGAGAACTACACTCACTTTGAGAAAGGCGATGACATTGCGCTTGTGCACCTGACTAACCCTGTGACCTACACCCGAGATATATCACCCGTCTGTTTGCCTTACACAGATCATCGCTTTGCCTTTGGGACTCAGTGCTGGCTGAGTGGCTGGGGAGACATTGCCAGTAATGGTGAATGAGAAAGACAAACTTTTCCTTATCCTACTTGCCATTAGAGGAGAAAAGACAGCCAAGAGCCTATACTTTATTGCATAAATCTCCCCACAGTGGGGAGTGGTGGTTCCCATGTCAGTAGGATGGTCAGTAGGATCCAGGGTTGCAATATAGTTGGCCCTCCACATGTGTGGTTTTGACTTTTGTGGATTTGATTATCCACAGATTTGATTAATGTGTTCTCTCTGGGAATCTCTAGGTCCTCCAACAGGACTCTGCCAGAAGCTGACCACAGAGTAACATGAAGGACCTAGAGATTCTTAGAGAGAAACTTCTCTAGGTGCAGTATTTGCAATTCTATGGTCAACTTCTGCTGGATGTTGGCCATACAGTTGCGCTGCAGGACCCAAAGACTCCTAGAGAGGTGTTATCTCAGGTTGGAAAAAAAGAGTGGTTTTTTTTTTTTACTTGTGTTTTTTTTCACTTTCATGGGGATGCTCCATGATAGAAGATCCCAGCCCTGGATGGTTAAATAAAAAGAAATGAGTGATTATGCACAGCAAGGCCCTTCTCAGCAGAGGGTTTCCTTTTGTGGGAAGAGGCAGCAGCAGATAAAAGGGTGATTGTTTGCCAGTACTTCTGGTTTTCCTCCTACACTATTAGAAGAGGGAGGCATTAGGATATAAGCAGAGGAGGCTCACTGATGATGCACCTGACGCCACAGCCATGCTGAATCTAAGCAGGTATGGAAATCTTTGGTCGTCCAGATAAAAGAGCACTACAAAACCCCAGATAAATAAGCAAACAATTAATTAATAGATTGACTGGTAGCATTCACCAAAAAGGCTCCAAGAGCAGCTTAAATGCTAAATAGCAAGACAATCCATATCTTCAGGCCTACAGTCTAAATGTAGGACACGACGCACAAGGAGAAAGCATTGAGTAGGGAGAAGAAGAAAAAATTCAGGTTGCCATTTATTTATTTTTTAAAAAATATAATGACCAGCTAGATGGAAATGGTTGAAGCAACTTGTTGAAATGGCTGCCTCCAAGCCAAAATTAGCAGAAGGCCAAAAGCAGCTGATCTCTCTCAACAGAGGCCATGGGAGAGCCCTCTTTCTCTTTCCTCTTTGTGTTTTGCAGCCTGATAGAATCTTTGGCTGGAATTCAATATGGAATGTATGTCTTCGTAAATGGACTTGTGTGTGCGTGAAACAGAATCAAGCAGTTTCACAATGTCCCTATTCACTTAGGGCTTGTTGTGACATTATCATGTCTGGCATCTAATGCACAATGATAGAGTGACTGATGTTCCATGATCCAATGCACAATAGGCAACAGTGTGGCTAGGAAGTGCTGGAGTACAACAGACGTGCCCAATGCACGTCAGAGATGCCCAGTGTGCATTGGAACATTATTGCTGGCACCCTGATATGCCTTACACTTAACTAACAGGGGCTGCATCTGCATGGGAGAAATCTAGATTGACACAACTTTAAATGCCATGGCTCAATGCTACAGAATTCTGGGAATTGTAGTTTTCTGAGATATTCAGGCTGCATCCACACCACAGAAACAATCCAAGTTTACACCAGTTTAACTGCCATGGCTCAATACTGTGGAATTCTTAGAACTGTAGTTTTGTGAGACATTTGGCCTTCTGTGAGAGAGCGCTGGTGCCCTACCAAAGACAATTCTCACAATTTCATAGCACTGAGCCATGGCAGTTAAAGTGGTGTCAACCTGGATTATTTCTGTAGTGTAGATGTGGCCAGTGTTTCATTGCACCTCTGCAGTGTAGCTCAGGATTTGTACAGCTGTGCAAATGTGGATGTGGAATCTCTGCCTTAGTTTAATGTTAAAAGGTTGTGGGTTTTTTTTTTCCAGTGTAAAAAGCTGCAAATGCTTGGAACCAGTACTCCTAAAGAATTTAATCTCATCCTTTCCTCTCTTCCAGTCAGCCTTCCAGACCCCATGATCCTCCAAGAAATGGCAGTGGACCTGCTGACCGCTGATACCTGTAACTGTATTTACAGCAACCTGAGGAATCGGAGGATTGTCAGCCCGGCTTTGCCTGGCATGGTTTGCGCCATGACTCCTGACAGGATGAGAGGTCCTTGCAAGGTCAGTGGGAGATACAAGTGAAAAAGTCCAAAGAAGGACACAAGGGTACTTCCTAAAAAACTACAGGAGTGGTATTTTTTTGCTGAATTTGCTGTTGAAAAACAAATGTCTAAACCTTATAGAGCCAGATAAGAACATGGCACATGCCGGGGCATGTCTGAATGTTAAGATAGGGCTTATGGGCAAGATTTCCAGTTATGAAAGACAGAGGCTTCAGGGCACTCCTTAGCTCCCTGCTGAGCGTTTTTGGACTACAACCCCCAGAATCCTCAGCATGCACCACTCAATTGAACTTTCTGGGAGCTGTTGTACAAAATGCAACATTTCCAGATTTTGTTTCATCCCACTCGTATCCAGCTAGAAAAAGGAAAATATCAGCTGATCATAAAAACATGTATAATAATAGAGCCCTGTGGATACAATAGACATATCATACTGAGTTTAGTGGAGCCTGTTCTCAGGGGTAAATAGCAGAAACAGAGAGCCTCTCACCATACTACTTCTATCAGCTCTCACCATTGGCCAGGATGGTTATGGCTGATAGAAACGAGAGTACAACAATGTAAAGAAGGTAACAGACTACAGCTTATGGCTGGATACTATTGTTAGTCCAAAAGTAAATAGACCCACTGACGGAATGGAATTTACTGTACTTATGTGTTGACTAACCATTCAACAGTTGATTCAATGGGTTTCCTTTAGTTGAGACTCACTGCTTGGATTCAGGCTTATGTTTGCTTAATGCATTCTATTTATGCAGGTTTAAAGTTCTTGGCTTGGATCTGAGGCCAAGAATCTTATCTGCAATTCCCATTAGCCCCACCCAGCACAGCCATGCTCTGAGGTTATGGGAGCTGTAATCCAACTTCTGGAAGGCCACATGTTCCCCATTCCTGGCTAAGAATTCTAGCGACCCCCCCCCCATACACTTTTGGCATGCACTGCCCCTTCTTGTAATAGTGAAATATTCCAGTGAAATCCTGCCGTTTTCAGCTTTCTTTTCAAGGCAGAGCAGTGGAGAGTGATAGTGTCCTTATGATACTAGGTTTCTCCAAAATGTGGAAGAAGGACATCAATAGAGGTAAAGAGACAGATGTTACCCCTACATCAGGGCCTTACAAAGAGAGAATGAGTCTGCAATATCCAAGAGGTTCACCTTCAGCCAATTCACAATGCTTGCTTTCACTAAGTCTTTTCCTGCCATCTCTCTGTCTTTCAAGCATCCAGTTCCAGCTCTCCTCTTCCAAGCATCCAATTGTGCTCTCTCATACACTTGTTACCAAACTGGTGCTGCCCATCAGAGCTTGGGGAAGGTATAGTCAGCCCTTCTTATACACGGATTTCTTGTACAAGGATTTAAGCATCTACAGTTTGAAAATGTTAAAAAAAAGTATAAATTTCAAGTATCAAACCTTGATTTTCCATTTTTATAAGGGACACCATTTTGCAATGTCATTATATTTAATGGGACTTGAGCATCCATGGATTTTGTCATCTACGGGGGATCTTGGAACCAAACCCCAGCATATAACAAGGATCCACTGCATTTCATTACAAGACAAGGACGTTCCCAACTATTTAATCCCATCTTGGGAGAAAAGTGGGATATCAACCCCATAAATGAAATAAAACAAAACTCTCAGGAGCAGGACTAGACCATCAGTGCTTCAAACTGGTGCACTTACTCTGGCCCTCTTACTGATTTGATTAAGGGCTCATTGATGTGGGAACGGTGTAGGCCACTTCCTTTCCTAAAGTTCTTGATACTTTATTTTCTCATAATAATTTGTGTGTTACTTGAGTAATTCAGTAACAATGCATGGGATCAGTCTCATTTACTTCACCTCTAGCAGAGCTGAAAATGGGCTCGTGCATGAAGATTTCTCTCTTGTTGGGTATTTTGCTTTGGGTTTTATTTGTTGCTTATGTATTCCTTTATTTATGCAATTAATATCTGTGCCACCACTTCTAGGCCCACATCTCCCACGATGTTGATAGGGGGTCAGTCTTATTTGTGGAAATGTTTTGGGGCTAAAACCATCTTAATCCAACCCTTGAGCAGAAGTCGGTCTCCTAGCTATCATCTCCATTAATGGACCATTTTTCAAGTGTCGGTCTGAGGTTATTTACTAGCAAACCTGCCTCACAAAGTTCAATGACTGATGGAGACAAGATCAGTTGTGCACATAATGATATAAAGCTCATCTTTCCACTCCAGGGTGATTCAGGTGGTCCTCTTGTTTGCTTGGAGAATGGCCATTGGTTCCAGGCAGGAATTATGAGTTTCTCCATGGGCTGTGGCCAGTTCTATGGTCCCACTCTCCTCACTGAAACAAAATCCTATGCCAGGTGGATCCAGCAACATGTCGAAGGAGCCTCCTTTGCAGATCAGATGACACCCCGGCCCAATACCTCAGACAAATACAAGTGCACAGGTGAGGTTCTTTATCCAGGACAAATGTGGAAGGATTGTTTGACGACATACCTATCCAAAACAAGATAGTCTCAAAGATGCTGCAAGAATGTTGTTTCCTTATCTTTTTATATCATCCCCCTTGATTCTGTGTCAATCTTTCAATATCAAACTATTTCTCATGAGATTTCTAACTTGAGCCAAGTATGGCCAAGAAACTTTGATCCTCCAAAACCTTATTTTGACTGCCAACAATTAAGCAAAGCAAATGCAAGCCTATTTTAGTGATAAATAAGATCAAAGCAATGTGAAGTGGAGGTTTAAGTGTTGGACTAGGACTCTTGGAGACAAGGGTTTCAATCCTGACTCAGCCATGGAACTCCGCTAAGATACATTGGGCAAATCATATTCTCTCAGCCTCAGAGGAAGGCAGTGGCAAACGCTGGGAACTGTAGTTTTGTGATACATTTAGTCATCTCTGTCAGAGAGCTCTGGTGCCACAACAAGCTACAATTCCCAGGATTCCTGAGCACTGAGCCAGGGCAATTAAAGTGGTGTCAAACTGGATTATTTCTGCAGTGTGTTTTGGACCCAAGTCAGTGAGTGGCCTTTCACCATATTCACCAGTGAGTGGCCTTTCACCATGCCACAGTTTAACTAAGGTTGCATCTTATACAGTAGAAATAATGCAGTTTGACACCACTTTAACTGCCACAACTCCATCCTACAGTATTTTGGGATTTGTATTTTTGTGAGGCACCAGCATTCTTTGGTAGAGAAGGCTAACAACCTTATAAAACTACAAAATCCCAAGATTCCATAGGATGGCACTGCAGTACTTAAAGTGGTGTCAAATTATGTTATTTCTACAGTGTAGATGTACCCCATGTGCTGTGTGAAGAAGTTATTCCTTTCATCTGTCCTTAATTTCCCACTGTCCAGCTTCAGTCAATACCCCATTTCACATTCTGATTCTGGCTTCTAGGTTGTGGGGTGCTGCAAAAGGACACAACTGGCAGAGGACCCTGGCCCTGGTATGTGAGCCTACGGTACGAGGGGCAGCACGTCTGTGGAGGTACCTTGATTTCTGAGGACCGGATTGTGACAGCTGCACAGTGTTTCATTGGGTGAGTGGAGGACAGTGGGAGAATGAAAAATCTTGGGTAAGGAATACCCAGCCATTGCTCACCTACCTTGGATTAGGACTGACAGGGTCTCCTGGGTTGGTGAGAGGAGAAATCCATACAACTTTTCTTGGGTTTTGTGTCTGGATAGAAATCCAAGTTGCGAGAATTCTCCTCCAGAATGCACCTTCATGACAAGTACTAATGTGGCATTTTGCAACCATGGCTCCTGTGCCCTCTAGAGTTTGCCTAAGGGAGAGTCAGAAGAAAAGGGTTCAACAAAATGGGATAATCAAAGGCTTTTACATTTTGCCATTTTTGGAAACTTAACAATATAAGAAGTCCATTACAAAGTTGTACTTAGTCCAGTTTTTGTTCATACAGCAGCTAAGCAGGCACCTCTAGGAAGGTTACAAACAGGACATAAGAGCAATGGCAACGTCTTGCACATGTCCCCCAGCATACTGCTTCCACTACTAGAGATAATATAGGCCAATACTTCATACGCTATCTGAGGTAGGGGATCAGCATGGGTTTTGTTTGCAATATGCAAGGGACCGGCAACATATTGGTCCCCAGTGACTACAATTGTTTCTTCGCGATACTGGAAACACACCATGGACTAGCAGACAATAGCTCACAAACCAGCACTGGTGCATGGACCACCACTTTCAATAGACTGATGTAGTCTATCTATAACCTTATTTGAGCCACTGTGGTGTAGTGGTTTGAGTATTAGACTAGGGCTCCAGAAAACCAGAGTTTGAGTCCCTGAGTAGCCATGGAAACCCACTGGGTGACATTAGACATGTCAAACTTTCTTAGCCTAAGAATAAGGCAATGACAAAACCCCTCTAAACAAATCTTGCTGGGAAATCCCTTGATAAGTTCAGTTTAGAGTCATCTTAAGTCTGAAATGAACTGAAGGCACATTACAATATGGCCTCCCCCCCCCCCAGCCACCACCACATGAATTTTTCTGTTTAGGATATTGGTGTTATTGATTCAGGTTGTGGAATATATACTTCCAAAGGGACATCATGACAGGTTAATCCAGCTAGGCTTTCTAAGTCTGTGGAAGCCAGGATACTGATGGCCTTGTTAGGACAGAAATCAGTAGAGACAGAAATCAGGCTTAGGGAATATTTGGTGTGTTGCAGAAAATATGTTCCCAAGAGCTGATAAGATGTGAGTAACCCAGGATCTTAAGGCAAGTAGCAGGTATTAAAAAATGTTACAAAAGACCAGAGTGAGTGGGTGCAAATGGCAATGGCTAAGGACAAAGGCCAAGCCCTCCATGAATCCACTGGAGGATTTGGTTTTTCTCCCCTCCACAACCCTGAACAGGGCTTCTATGCTTTTGAGCATTAAATCCAGGACAATCTGTGAATAACTACACCAGGTCAGACAGAAAGAAATCTGTTCTGGAATGTAATTGATTCAATTGTTATTTGCAAACTGCTGCCATTTTCTTCAGCTTTACACCAAGACAAACTGAAATTTAGAGGAATAAGATCCCAACCATATGGATTTTTTGGGATATTTTTACTAGAAGGAAGTCAGGAGGTTTATGCTCAAACAAGGGGAGAAAAAAAGATCCCAACAGTCCTCCCTACAACCTACCAGACTTTCCATTGTGTTTGCATGTGTGCTAAATATTAAACCAAAACCTAGAATACATGCCAGGAAAGTCAAATTTTCTTGCATATTATGAGTCAGTCGCCTTGGATCCTGTATAGGGAGAAATGATATTTGTACATATATGTCTAATTCCTTGTGTGTTATCTTTTTCAGGCGTCAGGAAACCGAAGGCTGGGAGGTTCTACTGGGTGAACAACACTCAGGTGGGCAACAAATCTGGCAGGAGAAGAGGACCCTCCAAAATATTGAACTCCATGGTGCTTACATTGAGGCAACAGAGGGCAACGACATTGCAATGGGCAGGCTGGCCCGTCCCGTGAACTTCACTAACAGCATCCGGGCAATTTGCAGCCCATACGCCAAACACCAGTTCCCATTGGGCTCCACCTGTTGGACTCGTGGAAGAAGGATTGGTATGCTGGGATTTCTCTTCTAGGGGAAGGCATGGGTATAATGTACTTCAGACTGATGAGATCTACTTTATTTGATTTTATTGTAGAACCCATCAGTCCTCTGTCTTTGTAGAGCTAGGTGCGAAATGCCAGCAAGGGAAAGCCAGAGTCACTTGCATTGGTTCTGCTAATCCCCAGTTGTACCCTCTAGGGCCAGTGTGGGATGACCCTTTCTAACTAAGTCAAAATCTCAGTCTACAATACTACAATTGAGGCATTTCAATGGCCTAACTTGAAAGAAGATCTTTATCTATTTGGGATTGTTAAATGACCGAGAGCCCAGAAACTCTTGCTGTTCTATTGCAAATCATCAATCACAGTCTTCTACCCACTCCTTCTACCCGGTTCAGATCAGTTGCAGATCAGTCACAGTGATCAGGACAAGAAACAGGACAATTTCCAATCAACATCAGATCCAATCTCATTTTAGGTCCAGAGCCTAGAAACATTCGTTTTTCAGAATACAACTCCCAGATTCCCTTGCTGCCTGGGAGATTCTGGGAGCTCCAGCTCAAAAAATTAACTTTTCCAAGCACTCTTAACTGTAAGGGAGTCAAGCCTGTCAGCCAATATGGTCTGAACTATATCAGGCTGCATGAGAGACCCCACCCAATTTTCACAATCTCCATTACCCAAATGGTGTTCCATCTTCTATGTAGAAAGTTGGCATGACTAGGGAAAGGTCTAGGCTAGAACCTTTCTCACTCTCAAGCTATTTAAAAATATGGCTCAAATGGCTTCATGTGGAGTACTGGATTATGTCAGTTGCCATCTGAGTGGTTCATCCCAGGCTTAGTGTTGCCACCTCTGGCCAACTAAGCCATGGTCTTATTCTGCTCAGCAAATAGTCTTCCTGAACAGGTGTACAATAGGGGATACTTGGCTTAGCAGTACTACCTGTGAAAAGGACCTTGAGATTATGCTGTTGATTGTTAATTGAACATGAGCCAGCAGTGTGATGCTGTAGCCAAGAAGGCAAATGCTATCTCAGCCTGCATTAACAGAAGCATAGTTTCCAAATCAAGGGAAGTAATATATTCTGCACTGTTCAGGCCTCTTCTGGAGTATTGCGCTCAGTTATGGTACCTCATTTTGAGAAACCACCTCTGAGTATTCCTTGCCTAAGAAAACCCTATGAAATTAATGAGTCGCTATAAATCAACAGACGACTTAAAGGTACATGCACACACATAGACTAATTGTAGCAAGTTCAGAGAAGGTTAATGAGAATGATATGAAGTATGTTGAAAAATATATATGAGAAGTTGAAGGATGTGGGCATGTAAAGCAGAAGAGTGAGGGGTGACATGATCACACTCTTTAAATACCTCAAAGGCTGTCACAGTGAGGAGTGTGCAGGCTTCTTCTCTTCTGCCTCAGAGGATAGGACCAGGTCTAATGGTTTAAGTTACAGGAGGGTATATTTTGACTTAACATTGGAAGGAACTTTTTGATAGTGAGAGTGGTTTGGCAATGGACTCAATTCCTTACAGAGGTGGTGGGGTCTCCTTTAGATAGCTTCAAAAAGAGGCTTGACATCTATCTGCTGGAGATGCTTTAGCTGGAGATTTAACTGAGTCAGGAGTTGGACCTACTGGCCCATGAGGCCCCTTCCAACTTTATGATTTTATGATTCCTGCAGGGCTGGTTGGAGAGAAAATGGGGATACTGCTCAGGACACCTCTCATACCCTTCCTCAAAGGGCAACTGCCTGCAATCCACCATTCCCTCTATCCTTCTCCCTCAGCTATACCTTTCTAACTTTCTCCAGATGAGCGTGGGCAGCTGAGTTCTCTGGGGGGTGTGGAGGTGAAACTCCTTGGTCCCAAGGCGTGTAACTGCGTTTACAACAAGAGCAGCGAAACTGGACAAGAGATTTCCATTACTCCTCAGATGTTGTGTGCCACACCCTACAGACGGAATATGCGTTGTGAGGTAAGGGGCCACCACTTTTCAGATCATGGGCTTTCAGAGAAATACATGGGAAGAAGACATGGTTGTGGTCCTAGAACTGAATTGCTCAAGATTTTTAAAACACAGGAGACTGAAAAATCCAAATATTGGGTTTTCTTTCCACTTCCTGATATGGAGCATAATTCAGGATGTTCTTTGCTAGGTCTCTGGGAGCCGGAGTACAAAAAAGTAACTGTTCCAAGCTCTGCCTTCTTTCCCATTTAGGTGTGCAAAGAAATATGCAGCTCTTAGCTGACCAGAAAAAATAGAAAGGGAGGGGGGATTTTCTAGCCCCATGGAGCTGTCCATATTTGTTATGGTGCTGAAACGCTCAGAAACTCAGTGATTCCCAAACTCTGGTCTTCCTGGTGTTTTGGAGTTCGGCTCCCAAAGGCCTAAGCCATCTTGGCCAATGGTGAAGGATTTTGGGAGCTGAAGTCCAAAATAGGTGGAAGACCAGAGTTTGGGAATAACTGCTTTTGATGGTTATTGTCTTGTTTTGAATCTCAGAAACACAACACTCTTAACATTCACAGTATCCCTTGGAGGAACTTATTGGCTCTTTCTGACACTTCTTGTCCTGTCCCTTGACACAAAATGTTCAAATAGCATCATCTAGCTCCTGATTCAGTGAACAGAAACCAGGAACCCTGATTACCAAGTAGCACTAAGCTACAGTACTTAGGGATCCTGGTTGTTGATTCCACATTGATCTACAAGGAAAGATCCCTTTGAAAAATTAGGAGATCGGGCTTAGTTTTCATCTGTCCTTCTACTTTAACCCAAATTAATGCTCCCAAATGGATATTCTGGACCTAATTATCACCTGCGTTGTTAGAATCAAAGCATCTACCTTCCCTGCCAGATCTTGCATTGTACTGAAGACTATTGGTAGCCACTGTGTAAGCACAGTTTGCATTATTATTGTTGCTGTTCAAAGATAGAGCCGTGTTAGTCTGTAGAATCAGTACGTAGAGAGATCTTGTACTTAGTTTCAATGGTGCTACAAGATCTCTCTATGTAGTGTTGCTGCTGTTAGCATTTGTTTCTTTCCCCCACCACCCACCATTTTCTCAATGGGACTGAAGGCCACTTACAAACTATAAAAATACATACTTACAAAAACATCAGTAAAAGGGTTATTTTAAAATGCAGTTAACCAATCTATAGAATTAAAACCATTTAAAAAATCAATTTAAAACAGAAGGCACAAACTAACAAGACAATACAGCAGTAAAAATTCATTGCCAGTGGAAGGATAACAAAAAAGGAAGACCCAAAGTCTGAGAGCAGCCACCAAAAAGGTCGACTCCCTTGTTCCCACCAAATGTACTTGGGAAGGTGATGAGGCTGAGAGAAGGTTCTCCTTCAAAGATCTTAGAGCTCAAACAGGCTCATATGGGGAGGTACAGCCCTTCAGATAAATATAAAAACTGGTTTATGTCATCATTTTCTCTCTCTCTCTCTGATTCTGTTGTATCGTGTATTCTTGCACCTCTAGGAAGGCATTGGGGAGCCTCTGGTTTGCAACCACAATGGAGTGTGGTTCTTGGCAGGCATCTCCAGCTTCGGAAAGGGCTGTGGGACTGTCATCCGCCCAGGGGTTTACACAGCAGTCAGCGCCTATGAGGAATGGATCATGCAACTTGCCTGGTCTGCTTACTATGATGTGCAAAAACCTCCGCTTCCAACGGTCATCGATGAAGACAGTTGTCTGCATGTATAACTTTGAGGTAAATTAGACAAATAAGAGAGCCATGGAGAAAACAGAGTGGCGTCTAGGGAAGCCCAAGGGGCCATATTCAGCCCAAAGTCCCAAGCTCCCCCATACCTATTTTAAAGATGGGAAGGTGGAACAGCTCAGATCTTTTGTGTAAATATTGTGTAAGTATGCATATGTACATCCATAAACATCCACATACATCCACACATTCCTTTATGTACCCACCAAGAGGTGATCCCTTTATTGGTCAAACAAAATGAGTCAGAAAATTCAAAACAGTCTTAGACTGAAGTCTTTTGATGAAGATCCAAAACATACTACAGAAATAATCCAGTTTGAGACTTCTTCAGCTGTCCTAGCTCAATGCTAGGGAATTTCTGGGAACTGTAGTTTTGTGAGGCATTTAGCCTTCTCTGTCAGAGAACTCTGGTGCCACAATAAACCACAATTTCTATGATTCTCTAGTACTGAGCCAGGGCCGTTAAAGCAGTCTCAAACTAGATTATTTCTGCAGTGTGTTTTTGGACCTAAGTCTAAAGAGAAGGGAATCATACAAACTTTCAGATGTTCTTGGGCCATATCTGCCAGCATTCCTCACCATTGGCTGTGCTCCCTAAAGCTGCTGGAAGCTGTAGTTCAACATCATCTGGCTGGTCACTTGATTTCCACCCCTGGTCTAAGACTCAAACTTTGCATAGCCTGTGTGAAAACCATTTAATTTGAATAGCTCTATTCTCCTGATGAAAATGGGTTAGTAATGCTCTGCCTCCATTTTTCTCTGCAGGAGACAGACAAAGGGACAACACTGGATATGGAAGAGACCAATGCTGATGGAATCAAAAACTTGGTGATATTCTTTCTCCCTGTCTGGTTTCCTATTTTAAAAAAACCTTTTAAGGATATCACTGCTGGTTTCCTGCATGCAACTCAATCTTGGGAGATGGGCTATTAATGGATCCCAACCTGACCCTTCTTCATGATGACTCAGAACAAATCAAGAGGATTCAGTTTGGACTTGCCAGGGTCACCTTTCAAGCAACACAATGGTTCCTGTTGTCAGAAGAAGGAGGCCACTCTGACACTCAGCCACAGGGTGATCCTTGGGGAATTTTTTCAATTCAACTCATAGTAAGCGATTGGACAAATACATAATCATTCTTAAGAGTGGAAAAGGACATAGGTCCAGCCTATAATAATAATTAGGCTGTCTTGTTTTGTTCATTTAAACAGCCCACATGTGTTAAGAACTGTACAATGCAAATTCATCTTCTTGTAGGTCATTTGGAAGCACCGTAATAATTTAGGCCAATTCTAATCAAAGTCTACATTGTTTATCCTTAGCTATGTTGCAGAGGCGCAACATAACTATTAGTGAATTGTGAAGGGCACTGGCAAGAGCGCTCCAATGAGCACTGGGCTCTTCTTAGTCAGTCTCCGACTACATAGGGGGTGCCCTGATGTGTGTGTGTGCCCATTGAACACTGGGGCATGTTGCATCAGTAGCTAGCTAGCTACCATTGCACAGTGGATGGCTGCATGTTGTACTATCATAGCAGCCCCTAGGTGAATACAGATGTTTTGAAATTATTCAGTTCTATTTCTTGAATACATTTCTCCACATACAAAGACATTCTCTATATTGGTCAAAACAAAAAACATACTGTATATACAGTATAATGGCATTTATAGTTTTCCTTCATGAAGCTGAGTATTTTGGTATGTCAACAAAAGGCTTAAATGCAAGCTTGGAAGCTGACTTGCCCAGGACTTCTTTGGTGGGCTCTATAGCACAGGCAGAATGTGAACTTCAGCTTTTCCATTTTAGTCCATGTTCCACTCTGCCTCTCCTTGAGTCTCACCAGGACGTTATTACAAAGGAATCTTAGCTCTTAAGTGCAAAATGTGAATGGGCAGGAACCTAGAATCTTCTAGGCCTCCTCAGTTTAAGAGTGTCCAGGTTGATTTCTATTACTTTTAAAATTGTAAAACTGACATACTTGTGTGTATTGTTCTTATTATGTGCTATCATGATGGCCTGGACTTATGGGGACCCTCTAAATGAGACCTCCAAAAGACCAAGGTTGTGTGCATGTAATGACCTTAGCATTTCATTGTACATATTTGGAAAAAAAAACAACAAATGTTCTCATGGGATCAGCCAATGATTTCTATGCCTAAGCAGGTAATACTGACATTGCTATTCATGTGACTTGAAATATTTTGACTGGCAGGTGGAAGAGAATTCTCTCTTTAGCACTGCTTAGAGACAAGTGCTGAAACCTTTTATTGGAACAGGGATTTTATGATCCAATTTTTTAAAACCATTCTTAAATTATTATGTTTTAAATGTTAATACTAATGTTTTAAAATATATATGTATTTATATTTGTCCCGGCATATATTTATTGTTCTTACAATTTTGTTTCTTCAAGTCACTTTCGTAAATTGTAAACATAGGATATAAATAATTAAAATAAATAAGGAAACCATGCACTCAAGTTGTCTGTCCCCAAACAGCCATGTTCATGTGTACCTACTGGTGTGTAACGGTGCCTTGCTACTGCCAGTCTCCTGGCTATTCGAATTGATATTAGTGGGACTTTTCTATCACTGTTAAAATATCTGGTCACTGGCAGTCAGTCTGACAAAGAAAGCAAAGAGGAGAAAAAAAGAATGCTACTTTTAGAAACCAAGAACAATTTATTTGCAGTTTTAAGTGTTTCACATATCAGGCATGGCCACCAGGAGGTGCCACATACCCGTCCTATCAACGTACCAGGGCAAAACCCAAGGTGAAGGGCATCTAATAGGGCAGAGAGAGAGAAGCAAAATTCCAATGTCATCTCCCCATCTCTGGAAGGGCAGTGAGAACTAGTGAGTTAGAACTAGTGAGTTAGAAAGGAGAATGACTTATCATTTGAGAAGTGTTTTTCCTCATGACATCCCGATCCCTTAAAAAAAAACCTCACAAAGCCAACAACCCAGAGACATTCACACAGAAGTACATCTAAGTACAATGGTGATATTTAGAGAACTGTTTTGAGAAGGCAGAGGGAAGGAAAGAAAGCATTTCCAAACATAAACATTTAGAAATGTTTTAACTATTTTGGGGGAGTGAGGGGCTTTTGCTGAAGCCATGTTGTCAGTTTTTGAAAACAGCAGCATCAAACAGAACTAGAGCTTCAAAGTTGAGTACATACAGGTGTCATAAAAATAAAAGGAAGAGAGGGGACGTATTTCAGTTGGCAAAATGAAACACACATAAACACACACAAATATATTTATATATGTCCTTCCCACCCCAGTAAAAAATATTACCCAACTATGTTAGAAATTCTATAAAACGTTCACAACTGAGAATTCTCTACTACTTATAAACGGCTACTTTTTCACTGGACTGAGTTCGCTGAAGACTTTGGATAGCTTCCACTCAGACGTTTGCACCCAGTGCAAATTTTATCTGCAATGTGCCAAGAAGTTCTGCTTGGATGAGATAAAGATGGAGATGGCTTCAGAGCACGCCATGAATCTTTTTGTCCTTGCCAACCCATTAACAGAAGAGAAAAGACTGGCAACAGTCTAGTTTCTAGTCCTCTTGTTTCAAAACTGAATGAGTCTTTCAAAGGATTCCCCCGACAGCTAGCTGATCGCTGTGGACCTGGCCAGCCCTGGAGAAGTTTTAAATCATGTGGGTAAGAACACTTCTATGCATTCAGAAAAATCTCCTGTTGGGAATCTACCACTTCAGATCATGAAAAGCGGATGGGTGGGTTCATGCAAACATGACTGAGATGCTTTTGAATTGTTGGTTTTAGGGACAAAACATTCCCTCCTGGCCAATGTCTTGATGTGCTAAGTTATGAGATGCAGGGAAGAGTTAAAACATGAACGTTTTCAAATCTTCAATTCTTTTACAGTCTAAAGCAGTGTAGCCTCCAAGAGGACTCTGTCAGGTTCAGATCAATTCCATGGCTAGAACTAAAATTTGTTAGAACAAGGAGACTCAAGATCAACCCAGAAAATTATTCCAGATGCTCTCTAGACAGTAACTCTTTCAAGACAAATGCTTGTAGGGATGGACAACATATGGCCCCAAACATAGTATGGGACTACAATCTCCACCATCCCTCACCAATAGCTATTCTGGCTAGGGCCAGTGGGAACTGCAGTCAAAAACATCTGGAGAGTCACACTTTCTTCACCTCCACTCAGACAATCATATGCGGGAAGGGAGAGTTTACTTCAGCCAGTGATGTCCTGACTATATCTTTCCTTCTTTAGTTTTAGAAACAATGGTTCTCAGCCTTTAGCTGGGCCATTTTAGCACCAATTTTGGGGTCAATTCCTGTTGGAGAAAAAGGCTTCTCCTGGGGTTAAAACAGCCCAGAGTGTGTCAAAACATGCTACAATTGCCTCCAGGATGTGTCTGGGCAAAGAAAAAAAGGAGTTTAAAAAACAAAACAAAACCAGGGATCCCTGGTAGGACACATCAGCTGCACTTTTGCCATTCCTGATCTATACCATGGCCTTGACTGAACAGGTCTTTTTGTGGCTGCCATTGGTTGAAAAACAAAGAGTGTAATGCCCAAGCATGTTTACTTTGACCGAAATAATCATCCCAAGGAAGAGTTATGATACGTAAGAAAAAACAACAACCCTTGAGCAATAAATTAACTGCTGTGGACCTCTGAGGCCTCCTCTCCTTCTGTTTCTACAACTGATATTCTCCCTTCCTCCCTATGGGTCTGCAGGGGATGTTAGGTGGTTATATGACAATAACCACCAGATGAGAGCTTAGGACTCCTGTGCCATGAAGGACAGCCACAGAGTAGTCATCCTCAGCCTGGTGCCTCAGGCAGGTGTTGGGTGACAACTCGCAGCATCCACAGCAAGCAGGCCATGTGGGTCAGGGATGATGGAGGTTGCAGTCCAAAACATCTCAAAGGCACCAGGTTGGGGAAGATGGCTAGAGAAGAAAGGAAGGAAGGAAGGAAGGAAGGAAGGAAAGAAGGAAGATTGTTGCCCTACAAAACCATTTCTCCAAACATTCTGTCCTGTGGGCTAGACATGTTAAGAGATTTGTCTGATTGAGATTGGAAAGTACAGTCAGCTCTCCACATTTGCTGGCGATAGGGGTGCAGGACCCCCATGAAAGTGAAAAAAAAAAACCCTACAAATTAAAAAAACACTTTTTTAAATCTGAAAGAACACTTCTCTAGGAATGTCTTGGTCCTCTAGTACAACTCTATGGCCAACATCCAGCAGAACTGACCACAGAATTATACTGGAGGACCTACAAATGTCCAGAGAAGTGTTTTCTCTAGGTTCTTCAGTGTGACTTCTGGCAGAGTCAGGCTGGAAAATCTAGAGTTTCCTAGAGGGAACATATTAACCAAATCTACAAATGATCAAAGCCACAAATGTGGAGGGCCAACTGTTAAACTTTCACTGACTGTGTTAAGTAGTTTCTGCTTATTTCATTAAAGCTGGCCTTGGAGAATGTTCGGGTGGACTGGGCTACAGTTCTGCAGAGAGAATTTGTTTACTCACATAAAACCCATGCTTTAAGTCAGTTGCCTCTGGAGACCAACTGTAATTAACACATTGTTCTTTTAAGTAAACAGTTTTCAGACCCTGTTTTGAAAGAGATCAAAATCTTGGACATTTTTTTTTAAAAAAGAAAAAACTTCCCTTCACACCAAGGAAATGTTTACCCTTTTCCAATTAAGGAGGTAGAAATTAAAAGAATTACTCCACACCAAGGGTTCTTGTTCAGCTTTGTTCAACAATTACACTGAGCGACAACCCAGCTTGTTGTTTTCCCTTTCAGACAGTTCTTCTGTAGTTTTTCCTCTAAAAACAGTAATTTAAATACCATATGTGAAACATGGACTTACTACTCATCTGACTTTCCAAATGTATTTAAAAGCATTACCAAAAAAGACCCACAATCGTTCAAAATTTCAAATCAGTAGGGAGCTTTAAGCACATGCTCAAAAGGTTCCAAGGATGCTCAATTTCAGTTCTCCAAATAGGACTCAAGACAAAAAAAAGGTATATGTTGCCATAGGGGGGCATTTTCAAAGGACACAAAGGAGGTATGGTTGGAGGTCTTAATATAACATGCCATGAAGGAAGAGAGCTCAACCTCCCTAGTACTTCCTGACCAGATGTTCTGTAGAGAATGTGGGTTCACTCAGCCAATCTTCCTTTTATTTTTACCCATGCCTCCCCAGATTTCCCCCTAAAGCTGTGCCCCTTTACCCCCAACATCCACATGGAACCCCCCCATCTGTATCCTCCTCCTCTTCCTTTTTTTCAATGAAAGGACAATTGTTTCCATGAAGAAGGTTCCCCACCCAGCCATTCTGAATTTCCCTGCAGTTTAATCTCCCTGCCATATAGTTCTTGGCACAAAACCTTCACAAATGTGCCCACAACTCTCAGCTGGCTGCCCCCGTAGTCCCCGGATGCCCATTGTCCTTGGCATGCAAGAGCTGGTGCTGCTGGAAGCTGAGGTGGTGAACAAACTTCTTCGAGCAGACAGGGCAGACCAAAACCCCCTCCTCTTTTGTCCCACAGCAGGCCTTGACATGGGCGGCCAAGCGCCGGGCAGTCCGGAAGGCTTTGTTGCAGCAGGGGCACCGGTGGCGTTTCTTGTTTTTGTGGGTGTGAAGGTGGTTCTTGAGGGCCAGGCGGTTGTAGAACTCCTTCTGGCAGATGGGGCAGCGGTAGAGGCCAGTGGCATGCACCTGCTTGTGGTTGAGGAGACTACCAGCATGGCGGTATGTCCGCTCACACTGGTCACACTTGTAAGGCCGCTCCTCCAGTGTCTGACTGGCTGAGGCTGTGCTGTGGGGGAAGGAGTCACCATCCTCAGCCGCAGCCTCGCTCTGATGCTTCCTCCGGTGGTGCATCAGATCCTTGGAGGCTCGGTAGGCTTTGCCACACTCCGAGCACTCATAGCGTTTCTTTGTGTGTACACGACTGTGGTTCTTGAGAGCAATGTGGCTGGGAAAGCGTTTGGGGCATGAATGGCATGGAAAGGACCCCCCTGGAGCACCCCCAGTCCTGCTCCACTGCTCCCTTCCAGGAGCCACTTTGTTCCTCTCGCATCCTTGCCGTGCAGTGCCACTTCTACCGCCAACATTGCAAGGACTGGGACGACGCTGGTGCCTGAGTAGCTGCCGCTGCCACTTAAAGGCCTTGCCGCAATCCGCACACTGGTGGCGTTTGACTTCGTAATGGATTCGCTGGTGGTTTTTTAGGGACATGAGGTTGGGATAGGCCTTGCTGCACAAGGAGCAGGTGAAGTGCCCAACTTTGTGGCTCTTCTGGTGGTTGAGCAGGCTGCCCGCATGACGGTACGTACGCCCACATTCGCCACACTGGTAAGGGCGCTCCTCGGGATCCAGGCGATGATTGGCAGCACTGGGATGTTGGGCAGAATTCTCCCTTTTCCCAGCCCGTTTGGAACGTGTGGCTCTCCGGGAGGGATGGGAAGAGGAGTCCTGTTTCCTCACACAGTGCGCCCGCTGATGGCTGACCAGTTGCTTCTGAAGCCGAAAGGCCTTGGGGCACTCAGGGCACCGGTAGCGTTTGCTTTCAAAGTGGGTGCGGTTGTGGTTCTTCAGGGCCATGAGGTTGTAGAATTGCTTCTGGCAGACACCGCAATGGAAAAGCCCTGTCTTGTGTGTCTGCTTGTGGTTGATCAGGCTGCCTGCATGCTTGTAGCTGCGCTCACACATATCACACTGGAAGGGGCGCTCCAAGTCTTCCTCTTCAACTGGGGTATTTTCCTCTTCCCCTGATGTGTTCTTCTCTTTCTCTAACTTCTCATCTTCTTGGGCAAAATGCAAAGGCCAATGGGCTTCTAGTACTGTTTTCCCCTCATACAACTCTCCACAGATATCAAACAGCTGAGTCTTCCTATGCTCTGATTGGCTAGCCTTGGATGCTCCACCTTCACCTCCTCCCGATTTTTCCTCTCCAGGGGACTTAATGCATGGCGGGTCTTCCCTGGTTTGATGCACCACAACCCTATGGTCCTGGGGCTCTTCCTTGGGCATCTCATAGGAAAAAAGCTGTTCTCCTGATGCAGCAGGGACCGTTTGCCGGATTTCTGGCACACTGCCATTCACCTTGCACCTTGGATGGTTCCGGAGATGGTTCCTATAAGCTGATAGGTTGGGGTACAGGCGGCAGCAGACGCTGCACTGGTAATCCCCAATCTGGTGGATTTTCTTGTGGTTGACCAAGCTGCCACCATGACGATAGGTCTTCCCACATTGGCTGCAGGCATAAGGCCGGTTGTCCAGGGGCTCACTGGGAGAAGCAGACACCTCCACTGGAAGCAGGGGTGGCTGGTCCTCCTCTAGGCGGGAAGTTCGCCGGAGCTGGATGGATGTGTCTGCTAAGGCAGCAGCTTTCTCCTCCAGATGTCCTTCACTGTGCTTCTCCAAGCTGGCCATATCGTCGAATGTCTGACCACAGTAGCCACAAATGTGAGAGAGAAGTTGCTCTTCTTCTCGGTCCCCACCACCATCCAGCTGCTCTTCTGCCTCCCTTTTGAGACCCACATCTTGCCCATCTCTTTGGGTTTCTCCCTCTTCATGCAACAGGCTATGATGCTGGTGAAGGTCCTCCTCACTGGGGAAAATCATGCCACAGAAACTGCAAAGAAAGGGCTGCTCCTCAGCATTGCCATCCACACCGGGACTGCCTTGAGAGGATGCCATGCCCCTGGCATGCGCATGGAAATGATTTTTTAGAGCCAGAAGACTGGAATATTCTTTGGGGCACAGGGAGCACTGATAGATTCCAAGTTGGTGAGTCTCTTTGTGGATCATCAAACTAGTGGCCTGGTCAAAGCCAAGCCCACATTGGTCACAGAGATAGTGGGGTACTTCACAGTCACCTGGCAACGGTGAAGGAGCTTGTGACTGCCAACCATTGGTGATAGGACCTTCTTCCCAAACATTATAGCTGTCACTGAGCTCATCTCCTGAAGGCTGCATCCCCGGCAAGGCAGCTCCATCTTCCACTTCACCATCCTCATCCTCATTCATGACCACTGTGGTCTCAGACTGTCCCTTCCTGGGTTTCTGATGTCCACGCAAGTGGCTCTTGAGTGAAGCTACATTTTGAAAATGCTTCCCGCAAATTGAGCAGCTGAAGTCCCCCGTCTGGTGCGTCTGCTTGTGATTGATGAGGCTCCCTGAGTGCCGGTATGATTTGCCACACTGGTCACAACCATACAACCGCTGGAGGGGAACAGGGGACCCAGCCCTCTCAGCCATCCCTTCTGCCTGCTCCTTTTTGCCGTTGTGCTGGAGGGCGTGACTCTGCAGGCTGTCTGCACTGGCAAAGGTCACCCCACACTGGTGGCAGACATGGGCGACCTCTGAGGCAGGAAGGACATCCTCAGCCACAGTTGCCCCATTCTCCAGGGCTTCCACATCCTGTTTGATAGCTTGGAGGAGATCTGCCTCTTGAGAGTGAAAGACACTGAGTTTGGGCACTGCTGACGTCTCAATGTCTTCAGAGGAGGGCAGGTGGCGTAGCTGATGGAGCTGGAACTCGGCCTCCTCCTCAAAGCTCTCCCCACAACTGCTGCACGTGAGGCCACCCCCTTGTTCCCGACCACGCATACGAGCTGCCCGCAAATGTACACGGACGTGATTCCGGAGTGCCATAAGGTTTGAATATTGCTTGGGGCAGATGGAGCACTGGAAGATCCCTGTCTGGTGTGTGTGGCGGTGGTTCACAAGACTGCCACGGTGCCGGTAACTCCGTCCACAATCCCCACACCGGTAGGGACGGTCTTCCTCCTCAATGCCTCTTTCCTCCTCTTCCTTTGGACAGGAGGCTCCTCTCCAGACATCCAGTCGCTGTGAATGGCAGTCTCTGGGGTCCCCAGGGCTGCCCTCATCTCGATGAATGTCCGAGACAGCAGAAAGATGTCGAGAAGGCTCCTCCGTGGCTGATGAGCTGAGCTTGGACTTCAGGTGAACCCGCAAATGGTTCTTCAAGGCAGCCAAGTTGTAGAGCTGTTTTGAGCAGACAGTACAGCTGTAGACACCGATCTGGTGGCTCTTTTTGTGATTGATAAGACTTCCAGCATGCCGGTAAGTCCTGCCACAGTCACCACAGCGGAAAGGACGCTCCTCCAGTAAAGGATAGCTTTCCTCTCCTTTCAAACTTGCTTCCCAGGTGCCATTGGAACCAGGTGCTGGTTGAGAAGGGGTAATGCCTTCCTCCTCTTCTTCATCTGCCTCCTCTGGATAGAGGCAACTGTGTTCCTTCAGCTCCTCCTCATCAGCAAAAGTTCCACCGCATCGGACACACAACTCCCCGTCTGGGTTACAACGTTCGCCACCTCCTGCCTTAGCAGTGTCTTTGAGGCTGCAAGGGACACTGTCTCCCAAGTTTGTGCCTGCTGGGGGAGGCTGATAGATATCCAGCTTTGCCAAGGTCTCAATGGAGTCCTCCTCCCAGATGCTGTGGTCAGAGCCGTCCCAGGCTGGCAGGCCAGTTGTCTTGCTCTCATCCTGGCTGTGTGCCTTCTGGTGGCTCAGCAGCTCTGAAGGGAGCCGGAAAGCTCTGTGGCAAAAACGGCACTTGTAGGGCCGATACTCTGAGTGGAGACGAGTGTGGCTCTTGAGTGCCATGAGGTTGGAGAAGGCTTTGAAGCACATGGCACACTGGTACACACCCAGCGTGTGGCTTTGCTTGTGGTTGGTCAGGCTGCCTGCATGCTTGTAGGCCTTGTCACACTGGTTGCATTTGTAGCGCCGTTCATCCTCTGTGGCCCTGACTCCTCCCACAACTGTTGCCTCCTCCTCTTCACTCTGGTGCACTGGGAGCCGCTCCTCTTTCTCCACTTCCACCTTGACTGGGAACTGCAGCTGGGGAAAGTCAGCAGGCACCACTGATTCAGCAATGTACTTCTCCAGGTTGGTCAACAGGCTCCCACTGCTGCTTTCCATCCCAGAATAGGCATCACCATCCAACGAAGACATGTCCTGGACCTTCTGAAAGGGGTAGCTGCCTCCATTACTTCCTTCTTCTTCTTCCTGGTCCCTATTAACACGAGCCATGCAGCGGTGATTGGCCAGCTGGGAGGAAGCCCGGAATCCCCGTCCGCAGTCCTGGCACTTGTGACGCTTCTCCTCCAGATGGGTGCGGAGATGGCTTTTGAGGGCCATGGGGTTGGAAAAATCTTTCTGGCATACCAGGCAGTGGAAGAGTCCCACCTCATGGGTGTGCTTGTGGTTCACCAGGCTGCCAGCATGGCGGTAGCTGCGAGGACACTGTTTGCACTTGTACGGACGTTCCTCTTGCCCAGCTGACTGTTCGCTGGCCAGGGCAGCATCTTCCTCAGCCATCGCTCACATCAGATGTTCTTACAGCTCCTCCTTCTTCTTTAAAGAGCAAGCAGAGGCCATTCTGAGGCACAAAGCCAGTCCATTGCAAAGCTGTTTCTTCCCCAGATGTTCTAACGCCAAAGCCTACAGACACAAGACAAGGACAAAAAGAACAAGATCAGAGAGCCTGATAATGGGACTGAGTGTCACTAGGCTAGAAAGGGAAAACTGATCAGTATCCTACCAAACAGGTATGCATCTGTCTGAGGTTTTTCTCCTATACAGATCTATTTTTGTCATATCCATGCTTTTATTGTTAAACTAGGCACTGGTATTGCTATCAGAAAATTTGCTGTTGTGCACCTTCTAACTTAGGGCAACTATGGTGAACTTATCAAGGAGTTTTCTTGCCAAGATTTGTTCAAAGGGAAGATGTCTGCCTTCCTTGGAGGCTGAGAGAATGTGACTTGCCTGAGGTCATCCAGTGGGTTTCCATGGCCATGTGGGGATTCAAAACCTGGTCTCCAGAGTCCTAGTTCCATGCTCAGACTACTATACCACACTGGTTCTCTCTATCAGAAAATGTAGGCATACAAAATAGAATAGGAGGTGGGAAAACATGGACACCCTGGACTTTGGCCCTTCAAATCAGTGGACCTGTAGAAAGCAACCGCTCTTTCTCTGCTCAGGGCTACATTTCCTCAGGGGATGATTTCTTGAAAGAATCCATATAGGTGGTGCATGGGATAGGGATTAAAAGTTGGCACAGCCAAATCCATCTCTCTTCCCCAAGCCACTTCCTTCTTTTACTTTCCCTCTCTGCCAAACAGGCTGCAAGGTAACAGAGATGGTGCGTGCCAGAGGTTTGAACAGATCATTTGCTGAACACTGTTTTCTTCCATCCATCCACTGCTCCATCTGCTCAGCACCCCCTTTCCCTTCCAATCCTCCATCCTCTCAGCTCCCTTCACCTGCATACAGTTAAAACAAGGGTGCATGTTGCCAATCTTGTTGCACATGCTTATCCAGGAGTGAAACCTTCTGAATTTAGTGTAGCTTACAGGCATACCTCAGTTAGCCTCTAACAGAGAAGCTTTTTTTAACAGTCTTTTGATGTCTGCCAAGCTCTCTCCTTGCCTGTATCTAGCTGGAAATTTTGTTTGTTTTTGTTCATTTTTAAGCAGAAGCAGTATTGGGACAATGATGGAGGTCTGGATTAAAATAGGCCTTTGATGTTGGATTGCAGAAGCATGTTTACTGTAAACGATGCAATGCTTGAACTGAGAAAGAACAGTATTCTGCTACAGCTGATCTGACCGTAGCTGTGTGAACCTACCTATAATAGGCAAGATAAACAGTAGCTGTCTCCAGACTGCCTTACTGAGTATGCTTGAATACCAAAATACAGACAAAATGGTGTGTGTGTGGGGGGGAGGGGGATATATAAGTCTGCCTTACCAGCTTTCCTTAGCAGCCCCATTTCCACCAGGTCTCTTCAGGTTCAACTGTCAAAATCAAGCAGGAGTTGACCTAAGAGCCTTCTGTCCTGGGAAATGGATGCTTTTTATGGGCAGTGTGAAGACACAGATGGGAGGAAATTGGTGTCCAACTGCCATGCTAGGTAGCTCATTGGTGTTTCTTGATTTAGCCTGACCTTTTTGGACTACAGCTCCCAGAACCCTCCAGTCAGTGTGGAAACACTGAAAGTTGCAGTCTAAAAAGCAATGTGTCCTAAATGGTCCCAGACAGATCAGTGGCCTGACTCATTATGACTCAGCTTCAGCTATGTAGGAGATTTGTCTTATGGCACGAAGCAAGGGATTTCAACATGGCTGATATTGGCACTGGGCCTCCTCTGAGCAGTTGTGCAGGCCCCAGCACCCAGAACGGGGTCCTCGGAGACACCAGCCTTGAGTACCCCCTTCAACCATTGTCAACCATTTTTCCTAGCCCAGAGCTCCCAACAGTGTGAGACAGCTGAATCAAAGAAAGCAATAACGGCAGGTGGTGCTTCTCAGACTGGCTGTTATTGACTACTGCTGGGAAGCCCCCCTCCCTTTTTTTTATTATTTTTTTTTTGCCCAAGATCACCTCAAACTTAGAGCTGCAAATGTTCCTAAGAATCTGTTCTTCTCGTGATGACACCACACAAGTAAGCCATGAGCCTGTATGGCTCAAGTCTAGGTTATCTGAAGGACCATAATCTCCCATATGAGTCTGCTCATGTTTTGAAATCTTCTGGGGAGGGCCTTCTCTGTTTCACCACCCTCACAGGTACACCTAATGAAATACAGGAGAGGGCCTTCTCAGTGGCTGCCCCCTGGTTCTGGAGCTCCTTTGCTAGACTGATTAGACTGGTGCCCTCCTTGTTATTTTTCTGAAGAATACTTTTTGTTTGTTTGTTTCAGCAGGCCTGAGAAGATGCATAACGAAAACAGGCTTTGCCAGAATGGTGTAGTGGTCAAGCACTGGACTACAACTCTGGGGACCAGGGTTCAAATCCCCACTTCGTCATGGAAACCCCCTGGGTGACCTTGGCCAAGTCACACTCTCTCAGAGGAAGGCAAAGGCAATCCCCTCTGAACAAATCTTGCCAAGAAAATCCCATGATAGGTTCGCCTTAGGATCACCATCGGTCAGAAACTATTTGAAGACATGCAACAACAATGGGCTTTGAATAAATATGCTGCACTGTCTATTTGTTGCTTTCTTTTTAACAATTAAATTGGTTTTAATTTTGACTGGTTTTAATCTTGATAGTTTAATTATGTTTTTAACTTCTGTATGAGGAGAACATTTAGCTGTGCTTGTTTTAACGGTTGTAATCACTTTGAATCCTGAACTGGGGAAAAGGTGGAATATAAACAATAAGTAATTTGAAGTAGGAATTTGCTTACTTCAATCCTAGGTATGTGGTATGGAACCAAATGATAGTGCGATGGTGGGATTCTTGGGGGGGGGGGAGCCATAGCAGTCACTACCCAAAGGCAACGAGAACCAGTTTACTTCCCTGCCATCCTCCAATCCCTACTGTCATAATTCCTGGGTCCAGAAAGTGGAAGAGAGTGTGAGAGTGTAAGAGCAGAGCAGAAGTTGAAGAACAGAAACCCTAAAGCAACTGCATGACAGGAGCAACTGCTATTCATCTCCTGCTCACTGGACCCTTGTCTAGAACAAGGATGGAAAACGTTCTACAGATGTTCTCAGACTACAACTCACATCACCCCTTACCACTGACCATGCTGTCTAGGGCTGAAGAAACTCACAGTCCAACAATATCTGGAGAGTCATGCATTTCTTATCAGTTTGTGAATGATCAATTCACAGTTGAATACAGCAGACCACCAAGGTAAACTTGTTTTTGCCACTAGAGATTCCTGGGGTAGCCATAGGTCGACAGGTGAATTGAAGGCACATACACAGACAAACCAGGACATGAGAAGTGGGTTTACTGAACTCCAATAAACCACAGTAAAAGACTACTGGGCTATGTTTAGCTTGGCAGTTCACAGGCAGCCCTGATTTGGTCTCCAGGAACAAGAAGAGCCTTCATCTTTCCCTCTTCCATTCAAGCAAAAATAAAGCTTTGTACTGTAGTACCAGAGCCTTCAAAACAAGCTCCCTATCTTAGAAATCTCAGTTTTATTTTTTGTGAGTTAATTAAGAGTTCAGTAGCCCATGTTCACATTCTGGATGGGAGAATGAGAAACACCCCCCTTTCCTCTGCAATTACCAAAGAAAAGCAGGAAAAGCTTCTTAATGGGCTACTAGTGAAAGAAAAGAAAAGAAAGCTTTTGACAAGTGAACTGGCAGCGAAACATGTATCTCCATCTCCTTTAGCAGTCTATTTTGTTTCCAAGCTGGTCACACAGCAAGGAGAGATCTTTCCTTTGCAATTACTGTACCAAAGAAACCAGGTGGACTAACAGGAGAGGGGCAGATACATTTGTTTCTTCACCAGCAACCTGGTCATTCATCTGCACAGAATTACCAGTCATCTACAGCAACCAGGGAAGGGGTAAAGCACAAGGCTCAACTCTTGCTATTACTATGTTTATCTGTTTTGTCCTCCAGTTTATGCCTTTTCCTCACCATCCCCAATAATTTTCACACTTTGAAAGATTCAGCATCTTACTTCAATGTGTTATACTTGATCACTTCCATTGTAACAGCTCCCAGAGGAAAGCTGCGCTCGTCTGTTACAACAAAACAAGAGATCAATAGGACACCCAAAGAATGAACAAGTGTACTGCGACATGAAATTTAATGTTCTATAGCCTGCTCTGGCCTTACTCTACAATGTGTTACATCTGCTATAGTTCACAAGGCCCCATGCTATAATGTGTGGTACAGCAAGTACAGGAACTGCACAGTCGTTTAGATATTATTGAACTGCAACTCCCATCATTCCTTATTACAGGCTCTACTGGTTACAGTTGCTGGGAGCTGCAGCTCAACAGCATCTGAAGGCTTGTGCAATTCCCCCTCCTCACACACTTTCTAATAAGGTAGGTATCCAGGGCTCTTTGCTAGTTTTGCTTAATCCATCTCCCTTTGCTCCAAATCTAGAAGCAGGATACATAAGATAGCCTGCAAATATACCTTGCAATGAATGTCAAGTGGAAATCACCATTAGGGATTTGAAAGTTCGTTTCTTAGTAGAGATATTTTACAAAAACGAATGGTGCCTATAAGCTGAAAGAGTTGGGAACACGTGGCTTCCAGATGTTGTTTAATTGCCATCCCCATCTCAGGCTGGGCTGGCTAGAATTTATGGGATTCAAAACAAACTGGAGAGTCACATGTCCCCTGCCCTATCCTGCACTATGTCAATGAATACCACATACTGGGAAGGGGGCAATGGAAGGATGGTATTGCCTTTGGGCCCTGCTTATGGGCTTCTTAGATGTTACTGTCTGGCAGTGCTGCAATAAAGATGCTCAAGATTCAGTGACATGGTGGATGCATGTGAACATATTATGAAATTCACACCCACCAGACTGTAAATATCAACTTGCCTAGATGCTTTTGAGGGGGCACATGATAGGGCCATCAAAAGTTACCAGCAGTGACACCTAAATGTATTCTCCATGTAAAGACAGCATACCTCTGAATAACAACAAACCTGTGGGTATGGCCACATTGTTTATGGCACAACATCATTATTAACTATTAACTTTAATTCAACCCCACTTTTTCCATCCAAAACCAGGACTCAAGAGATTCACAGGGCATCAAACAAAATGCTGAATTAGTTGAACTGAACTAGCTGAGCAATTCTTGTCTCTTTATAGCAGAGGTAAGAATCATGCAGCTTTCCGGATGTCATTGGATGACAAGTCCCAGCAATCCTAGAAACTCACAGTGACAAAAATTCCTGGAGCTGCTATCCAGGAACATCCAGAAAGCCATATAATTCTCATCTGTTTTATAGTATCATACTGGTTATGAATTTGGAAAGGGAGAATGGGACTTTCTATATCATCAACAATATTTGTCTTACTTCACCCGTCTCTAAAAGAACTTTGTGGATGGGCACAAAAAATATTCAACGAAGAGTACATACAACCTGCTCTAAATATAAATAGAGAAGTGTCAGACTGGGGAAACTAACTTCAGGTCTGTCAGGAAGTGAGGTTTAATGACAGTAAACCAGAAATAGGCCAAAATTTAAAGACAGATCTTGAACTGGGAGTAATGTGCATCTGGTTTCTACCCAAGTGTGCTCTAATACCCCTCAAACTATCTGATGTGAGGGATTGGTACCATATTTGTAATGCATTATTAGAAGGAGTCTTTCCTTCCTGAAAGCTCTTGTGGACCAGGAATGGCTCATGAATTGTCACCAGTCCACAGACTGCCCCTTTGAACAATACTGTTCTAACAGGTTTCTCTTCCCAAAGCTTACAAGCAGGGTTAGTCAATTTAAGAGCCCTCCAGATGTTGTTCGACTGCATCTCCCATGACCTTTTGTCAATCACTATGCTATCTGGGGGTTGATGGGAGCTTCAGTCCAACAATGTCTGGGACAGAAGACATATGCCACCTTTGACTTACTGCAAGATTCTGTCACAACAGAGATGAGAAGAAAACTCAAAAAGTATTTTGTAATACTGATGCTTGTGAGAGGAAGGAGAGAGCTGTGTGATTTTGGACTGGGTTTGTCTCTTGTTTTTCAGAATAGGGCAAAATGTAATGGATTCATACTAACAGGACCTGAGTATCAGGACTCCTTTCCCCCAATTTTGGGAATGTGAGGGGTCTAGGAAACCCCTAGGGATTTTCTATTCCAATGACAGATTGCTTTCTATTTCCCACCATTTGAGGATGAACACTTTACCCAATGACCCAGCAAAGTGCTTGAAGATGAATGCTGCCTTGTACACTTTTGTTTGGTGGGTTCCAAAACAACAACAACACCCCACCTGCTTCTGTATAAGTGTGTTAAACACAGTCCTGAGGTTATGTGTTCTGGTTCTAAAGTCGCTTGCAAGGAGTGTCGCTTTCTTACCTCTCAGAGTATGCTGAGCATCCTTGATGAGCACAAAGCTTCTCTAACAGAAGTTGACTTGAATTTCCTTCCCAGAAAAGGAGGCATATTGAGCCTTTAAAGACACACACACAGACATATATACAACGGGGGAAAGGGAGGACAGTGAGGTTTCCTAAATTGGAACAGTTGAGTTCAAACTGCTACATATCCAGCTAGGATTTTCCATTTTGAAAAGGGACAACGCACAAGTCTTCATGGAGATTACCACTTTCAGTTCAGAAGATGTCAAAGAAACAGTCTTTTTAAAGAAAAACAAAACGCAAGTTTGAAAAAGATCCCTGAGGCTGGAAGGCAGATCTCAAAACTGATTCCAAGTATACTTCACCGTGGGCCCGAGTACAAAACTTTTAAGAAAACACGTGTAGAAAACTCAGGCTGTAATCTCTCAAAAGAGCTGAAAGTCCTGGAGCAATCAAAGCATTATTACATATGAGGCCAAGCCCCAGGTCCCAGCAGAGGCGGCGGTGCTTTGCGATGGGTCAGACACCCGAATGACTTAGGAAGGAGCAGAGCTGAGCAACGATGGTCTGTGTCACATCTTCAGGACCACTGAGAAGGGGGCATCTGAAGGGAACCAGATCCAGGAGGACAGAGGGCGAGGCGACCGTACTTCAGGGAAAGGAGAGCCACGAACTCAATGCCCCACATTCAGAGTTCAGTCCTGAGGCACCCAGCCTTGCCTTGCTTCACTTCTGGGGAGGCTCCATTCCTGGGGAAAGGGCACCCAAAGCACTGCAGAGTCCACTGGAGCTCCAGGCATGAGGCAGGAGAGAGGTCCCCGGTGCTGTCTTGGTTTCCTGGGGGGCAGAGAGAGGCAAGGGCCCTGCTGCTCTTCCTCCCAAAGAGGGCTGAGATGGTCCCTTGGAGGCCAAGGGGGCAAACATAACTCTGGGGTGCCCTGCCCTCCCCCAGCGCCTCTGGAGCCCCCCAAAGAGCCAAGGCCGGCCCCCAGGAGCCCCCCACTTCCCCCAGAGGGACCTCCAGCCTCGGGGAGGGCCGCCCCCAGAGCCCCTCAGCTCCAGAGACCAGGCTTCGCCTTGGAAGGAGCCACACAGGCGAGGGCAACAACAAACACTTCCTTTTGTTGCTAGGAAACAGGAAGTGCGCACCCGCCAAAGCGGTCCCCCTCCAGCCCGAACCAGGCTTCACTTCCGGATGTGGTGTCACGCTCAAAGTGTTCCCCTCCCTTCAAAAACTTGGCATAAATCTAGAGTCAGTCCCACCCACTCCCTCCCTTTTTAAAAATGGTTCAAAATAACACAGAGTTGACTTCCTGGGAAATATGGGAGGCCCTCCGCACAGGTTTAAAAAGGGCCGCGTTTCTTCCTATCGGTGAGCCGCTCTAGGGTAAAAACTCTACCTTGTTTGTATTTAGAACGGGAAAGCCCTTCAGTTAGAGCGGAGATGATAAGAAAAACTGAGGGTGACTCTATATTTTTATCTCTATGGCCCACTTCCCGCCGCACTTCCGGTCTGCGGCTGGAGCTCCTTCCCTCCAATGCAAAATATAGAGCACTTTCACCATAGAGTCTCAAATCCTAGAGCGGCAATGGACGCTGACGGTGTTCTGCTCTTTATTCAAAGTTCCGTTGGAGTGCATCTATCTATGCTCCCCTCCTACATAAGGAGGCTCGCAAATATCCTTCCGAACGGCAACAATGCCGCACAAAGCAAAGTTCCGCCTTAAATTACTGCATCTCTTTTCTCCTTTAATGAAAACAGGAAAATCAGAAATCAACCCCTTTTTCTGCCTCCTTGGTTCCAAAGGATCCTGAGGGGGGAATTCCCATTTATATTGCTAGATATGATTGTTATTTGATGTTTATTTTAATCTGTTTGTATATTTTTGTTGAACGATATTGTGTACTAATTTTGTACTTATATTCCACTTTCTAGAATGTATGCCACTCTGGAAGATCCATTTTATTTTATTTTATTCTATTTCATGTACAGCACTGTGTAAACCTACAGCACTTTATAAATAAGGTTTAATAATAATAATAATAATAATTTGTCATTGTTCCTTAATGTTATTTATTTGCCTATGGCCTATGAAATACATAAATTCAACCTTGGCAATGAAGAAATCAAAATAAAGAGGCCCTATATCTTGGATCAAGCATTGATCAGAATGAAGACTGAAGGCAAGACATCAGGAAAAGACTAGAAAAGCAAGAACTAGACAAAATAAGAAAGCGTAAAGATGTAATTCTGAGCACTACAGTAAGGCTTGTCTACACAAGATCCTAAAATGTAAAGATATACAACTGACTACTAAAGTTAGAACCACCCAAGACATTGTATTCCCTATTACCATGTATGGATGTGAGAGCTGGACAGTGAAGAAAGAGGATAAGAGGTTCAGACACAACAGCAAACCAGAATGAAACAAACCACAACCTACCTGCTTTCTGTTATCCAGCCAATGCTTTTTTGCACAATTCAATTCACACATTCTGGGGTGAGCTTCCAAGTGGTGCGTGATGGGAAAACGAAGAAGTGATAGACAACAAACATATGTGAAACTTCTATAGTTGTTAAAAGGGAAAAGAAAGAAATGACTTGGTTTGCTCTCAGCCGGCAGATGCAAGAGGTTCGAGGCACACAGCTGAGCGGGCAAAGTGTAAAAGTTCAAAAAATGTGAAGGCTTTCATGGCCAGCATCCATAGTTTTTAGTGGGTTTTTCGGGCTATTTGGCCATGTTTTAGTAGAGTTATTTCTGATGTTTCGCCAGCATCTGTGGCTGGCATCTTTGGCGAAACAGGAATAAACTCTACTAGCAGCCACATAGCCCGAAAAACTCACAAAAGTCCCAATATTTTTAACCTTCCAGATTATCTGCATTTTTTAAAATTTAGTGCTGAAGGAAAGTGCTGAGGATAGTATGGACAGCCAAAAAGACAAACAAATGGGTCCTAAATCAAGCCTGAAATCTCCCTAGAAGCCAAGATAAAGAAACTGAGGCTGTTGTATTTTGGCTACGCTATGAGAAGGCATTACTCAGTAGAAAAGAAAATAATGTTAGGAAAGCTTGGGGGAAGTAGAAAGAGAGGAAGATGGCACAGCAGGTGGCTAGACTCAATCAGGGAGGTCACAGACATGAGCTTGCAAACCTAAGCAGAGCAGAGGAGGACAGAGAGTCTTGGAGATGTCTCATCTACAGGGTCACCATGAGTTGAGGCTGACTTGAGGACAGTTAACAGTGGTTCCCAACCTTCCTATTATTATTATTATTATTATTATTATTATTATTATGCTTTATTTATAAAGCGCTGTAAATTTACACAGCGCTGTACATACAATCTTAATGCCACGATCCTTTAATACAGTTCCTCATATTGCGGTGACCCCCAACCATACAATTATTTTTCATTGCTACATGCAAATACGTGTTTTCCGATGGTTTTAGGTGACCCCTGTGAAAGGGTCATTCGACCCCCAAAGGAGTCCCGACCCACAGGTTGGGAACCACTGGTGCAGTGGTTTGAGTGTTGGGTTAGGATACTGAGAGACCAGGATATGAATCCCTTCTTGGGCTATGGAAACCCAGTGGGTGATTTTGGGTAAGTCACACACTCAACCTCAGAGGGAGACAAAGGCAAACACACACCCCTGAACAAATCTAGTCAAGAAAACTCTACGATAGGTTTGTCTTAGCATCGCCATAACTCAGGAATGACGAAGGGACACAACTACCACCACCACCACCACAACATGGCCTATATATCCAATTGCCCTGTGATAGACGAGCGATCCAGTGAGTGAAACCCGACGACCAACTTGGTCTCCAGTGGGAAGGTGCACAAAGAGTCCTTTGGCACTTTAAAGATGAATAAAAGTATTGCATCTTGGCCATCTGGCATTTGGGGAAGGCTTCTTGTCTACTGGTGAAAAGGAACACAAATTGTATTTAAGTGGTAAACATTTGGTACACGCACAAAGTTACGCCAAGTTCCTGGGCAAAAAAAAAAAAAAGGGGGGGGGGAGGGAAGGCTTCTTTCCATGTAAATAGCAGTCTGGAAAAGTTACCTCTTTTGAAAACTCCTTGGCTAGGGGTATTCTAGATTTGTAGGGTGCCTCCTCTCTGGTAACATTTCCAAACACTAATTTAGGAAGTATAACACATAGAAAATTAGAAATCAAATGTGCACAAAAATCCCCCAGTACTGACATGTTTTCAGAAAGGCCACTCCACCCAGTGCTTCAGCCAAACTATTCCTTATAGTAGTTGAGGGTGCATCTACCTTGTAGAAATAATGTAATCTGACACCACTTTAATTGCCAAGGGTCCCTCCCAGTCCTAATCGCAAAGGAGGACAAGGCACCACACAATGTAGGGCACTGAAGAATAATTTAGGACATGATCAGAGAAGCTCAAAACACTCCTAGAAACAGACATCCCTGCTTCTTAGTCATGCTCAAAAGGGAGGACATTTTGGGATTCCTACTGGACAGAAGGCTGAAACGTGTCCTGAAAAGGACTTCTGGTCCCACTTGGGCAAGTCACACTTTCTCAGACCCAGAGGATGGCCATGGCAAACTCCCTCTGAACAGGGTGACCAGATGTCTTCACCACAAAGGAGGGCAAGACACTGCAAAATGTAAGACATTCTGGAAAAATGTAAGGCATCCCCAAAGAAAAGCTCAAGACACTCCTAGAAATGTAAACTCCTGCTTCTTAGTCCTGCTCAAAAGGGAGGGCATTTTGGAATTCCTCTTGGACAGAAGGCTGGCATGGAGGACCTCTGGGTACTTTCTGGTCCCAAGAAGCCCAGTTTTTCCCTGTGGTTTTTGCTAGCAATGCCACACTTCCGCTTTGTGCAACCACCAAACCCTTCCCCACCTCACTTCCAATCCTGCCACACTTCCTGTCTTCCTCCCCCCCTTCTTATTTTATTCCACCCCCCTTTAATATTATTACTGCTCCCTTTGCAAAAATGCAACCCTTCTTTGCAGACTCTGCAACAAAGCAACCTTGGCAGAGGAGGAAAAGTGAATTACTGCAACCTTAGCTAATTGCTTCTGGCTTGGACTGATCTTTAAAATTGACACACACACACACACCCCAAATCTCCTGCCTCCACTTCCTTTTCCCTCCCCCCTGGGTCCTAGTGCACTCTTTCTCATGGAATTGCAGAAGAACAAGAAGAAGAAAGCTCATAGACAAAGGAAAGAGCAGGTAAGGAAAAGGGAGAGTGGGGAGAAAATATTGCAATTTGGGCCAGCCTTTGCAAAGCTGGGGTTGCATGCCTGGCCTCTTTGCATGCTTTAGGGAATGGCCCTGATCATGGCAAAGCCTCACCCTAAAGCCCTGGATCCCCCCTCCTTGCATGCCTCCTCTTTGCACCCTTGCAACCTGGTCCTAAAGACAGCCATTTTGCCAGAAAACTCCATAGAGGATGCCTTTGCTGCTTTTCTGGGGCTGCGAAAGAGCTGCATTGCTAACCTCCCCATTGCAAATCACTGGGATGTTTTAGATTTTGGCTTCTGGAGCATTGCAGACAATAAGATCTTTCATTCCTGTGCAACCACCAAAAAAAGGGGGAAAAAAGAAGCTAGTCTCTTTTTCTTTCTCCCTCCTTTTTCCTTTTGTCCCTTGGTCCTAGAGACAGCCATTTTGCTCCCTCCTGATGCCAGGCTTGTTTTTGTCTGCCTAGGAAAATCTTCATCCCTTAGAGATATGGTGGGTAATGCTATGAGACTGAATTTGTTCCAGGGCAAAAAAACCCCCTGTATGATAATGTGCAAATTCAATAATCAAGAGCATGAAGGATGATGTGTGATATGGAGCTGTGAAATGCAATATACAACATGAAAACCCCACTTACAGATGGATCACAATGGAAATTGCTTTGGACCCTTTTTAGCCTTGCTGTTACTAAAAAATAAAGGAAAAAGGGGGGAAAAAGAAAAGTAAATTCACCCCTTAAGAGAATTGCTGCAAGAAAAAGACCTTTTTTTTGCAAAAAAGGAGAATATTATTATTATTATTATTATTATTATTATTATTATTTTCTTATATCCGACCTTTCTCCCAACTTAGTGACTCAAGGCGACGAATAACAAGTATAAAGCAATACAATTAAAAACAGTACAAGAATATTAAAATATATAAATATAATTTTTAAAAAAATAATTAAACCATTTAAATAGTTAAAACAGTTATACATTAAAATATAACCTGTTAAAATAAAAACCATTAAAATTTATAACATTAGCCAACATTTATTTGTAATTTCAGTAAAGATTCTTATGTTGAGAGGGATGCCTTAAAGAGGAATAAAGAGGTTTATTGCAATGAATTTTTTCCTAGACTAAAATTGCAATTCATCAAAGGAAAGGTGCCTTCCTTTAAACTTCCCTGAGATTTTTATTTTAATTTATTTTTTGGGCTGAAAGAGGCCCATAAGGTTTAATTTTCCCCACCAACACTGTTCACAATGAGCTCCTATGCAATGTTCTCCCTTTGGACAAAAGATACACGCACCTTTCCTTTGTCTCTTTAGGTATCTGAATTATTAAAACATTTAAATCAAAGGAAGTAGAAGAATACCTTTGCAAGCGCTTTATAAAAACCATGCATTTTATTCACTGGTAGTTTGGAGGCATGTACATTTGAGGAAGACCTATTTTTGCAAGGAGGAGGTAGATTTTCCTTTTATTTTTCCAAACCACTGACCATGATGATCAGTTTCACTAGAGACCAGTTCGGTTTTAGTCCAACATTTCTCTGTCTTCTCCATGCTATACAGATCTTAAAATAATAATCTACAGTACCTCAAAAGGAAAAAAAAACACCAAACACTTTAAGACTATTAGACTAGGTTGTTTAATCTCACCATGTTCAGAATGTTACATAACTTCTGCCTCTCCAAATCGGCAACATGGACTACTTGTATAGATGGTAGATCTGAAATTTTAACCGAAAAGGAAATTGGGACCGGTACTAACCCACCCTCTAAAATTGCCTGGCAACAAAAATTGAGAATTAAGAATGATGTTGAATGCTCAAATTCAATAAAATTGCGGATCCGGATCTGATTTTGATCCATTTGCCTTCCTCCTCTAAATCTGTGATCTGTGAATCATCTGGATCTTTCTGGGTGGGATTGTATAACATGTCGAATCTTTCCACTTTGGGGTTTGGGTGTAGCTGACATTTTGTAGCAGGAGTGTTGTTGTTGTTGTTGCTGACTCGCCTGATAGAGAAGCTGTTTTCTTCCAATCTCAGATGTCTTGCACCTGGCGAAGATCCTGCACAGTGTAACCGGCACTCCAGACAGGCTCAGAGACTTTTCTGCAGCAGGTTCGCATGGACCAGCCCTGGAAATGGATTCCAGCCTTAGCTTAAATGACACCACAGGAGAGGAAAGGCCTTTCTCTTGGGCTTTCTCTTACGCAGCACCTCTCACCCTTCACCTCCCCTACAAACTCCTTTCTGTGCTTTCAGCCCCTGCTGGTTTTCCTTGCTTGGTCTTAAAGCCATCCATTTTACATCCCAGACTGTCGGCTTGTGCAAAGCCAAATGCAGTTGTTCTTGGGCAATACATCTCGGATCCCCTTTGTGACTTCCACAATCCCTGTTAAAGAGAACTCAGGATAATTTTATATTATCAGCTTCCAAAGTTGTTCTGCTTCCTTCTCTCACTGGAGATAACCTCCTTCCCTGCCTTTCCCCTGGATCCTAAACCAAGCCATTTTGCAAAGAGCATCACCGAAACACATAGCAAGCAAGCCAAACCTGTTATTGCAGAATGGAAAGAAGGACTCCCCCCCCCCCTTTCTCTCTTGGATTTTGAACTCTATACTTATATACTACCTCACCTCTCCTAGAGACTAACTATTGGTCTCTGTACCACCAACAGCCATTTTGCAACTGCTTTATGGAAGCCAGAAATATATTTATTTATTCTTTTCTTAGACTGTGGGCCAGAGTCTTTTATTTTAAATGTTTTTCCCCCTTTATTCTTGTATCCTGTCGTAGATAGATACATCCTGCCCAATTTCATAGAAACCTGTAGAAAAGATGGAGTATAAATCACGCAGCAGCCTTCCTCAACGTATTGCCCTCTAGATTCTTTAGACTCTACCGTCAGCATCCTTGGCTGCTGGCCATTCTGTCTAAGACTGCTGGGAACTCAGCTTTGAAAAGTCTGGAGGTCATATGATAGCAGCCATAGACATTTCTCCAGCGCTAACAAAAATATAATGCAAGCACACACCATCCACAATGTACATATAATTCCATAGATTAGAACAATTATTACTCCCACTACCAAGTAATACACAGAGCAGCCCTCGGTTGGCTCACTCTCTCCCATCCAAATACTAACCAGGCTGGCCCTGCTTTGCTTCCAAGGTCAGATGGGATCTGGTGCCTTTAGGGTATTTAGGCATAAATAGCATTACTTACTAACACTTTGAATTTAGACCAGAAGCGTTTAGGCAGCCAATGCAGTTCCTGGTTAGGCTGAGAAATAATGACTGGACCGAGGTCATCCAGTAAGCTTCAGAGCTGTGGAGATACCTTGATCACGCAGGAGGTTTTCTCAGGGTGAGGCCCATCCATTGCATTCTAGGTGTGCGGACCCCTACGATTTCCCCAAATGCGGGAAACTCGATGGCATAATTTGTCGAGTTCTTACTCTGAGTCTAGTGTTCCAATCATGATGCAGTAGTATTCCCATGGTACGAAAACCTTGTCATGTTGATTTCCATTTTTGTTTCAGGCAGTACCCTCTCCCAAGATGGCTGAGGCAGAGGAAGAAGAGTTTGGTGTGGAGGTGAAGCTAGAAGAAGAGGAGGAGGAAGAGGAAGAGGATACTGGCTACATCCAGTCAGGCCGGCGGTATAAGTGTCTGACATGTAACAAGACCTTTCCAAGTGTCCCCCGAGTGTTGCGTCACTTGAAGTCGCACGGGGCCAATACTGGTGATGGCTTGGCTAGCAAACTTACATGTACCAGCTGTAGGAAAGAATTTCCAGACCGTGGTCAGCTCCGCAAGCACCAGCTGAGCCACCAGACAGAACGCCCCTACCAGTGCCAACTGTGTGCCAAGGCCTACAAAACAGCCCCCGAGCTGCGGAACCACGGACGCAGCCACAGTGGAGAGAAGCCATTTGTGTGTCACGAGTGTGGCAAGGCCTTCATGCAGCCCGTCTGCCTCCGAGTTCACATGGCCCGGCACACGGGAGACCTGCCCTTCTGTTGCCAGCAGTGTCACAAAGGATATGGCACCCTCTCCAAGCTGAAGATACACCAGCGCTCCCACACTGGGGAGAAGCCCTACTCCTGTGGTGAGTGTGGCAAGCGCTTTGCTGACCCTTCAGTCTTCCGGAAGCACCGTCGTACCCACGCCGGTCTGCGTCCTTACCAATGCGAGGTTTGCCACAAGACCTATGCCGAGCTCAAAGATCTGAAGAACCATGAGCGCTCTCACACTGGTGAAAGGCCTTTTCTATGTCAGGATTGTGGGAAGGCCTTCTCCCGTTCCTCTTCCCTTGCCTGCCACCAGCGCATCCATGCCGCCCACAAGCCCTATCGTTGCACCCTATGTAGCAAAGGCTTCACCCAGCTTTCCTCCTTCCAGAGTCATCAGCGCACCCACTCAGGGGAGAAGCCTTTCCTCTGCCCGCAGTGTGGGCGCATGTTCAGCGACCCCTCCAGTTTCCGTCGACACCAGCGGGCACACCAGGGCCTCAAGCCCTATGCTTGCGACAAGTGTGGCAAGGCCTTCCGTCAGCCAGCCGACCTGGCCATGCACCAGCGCATCCACACAGGCGAACGGCCCCACAAGTGCTCCCAGTGCGATAAGAGCTTTGTGGCCTCATGGGATCTCAAGCGCCATCTGCTTGTGCACTCGGGGCAGCGCCCTCACCAGTGCGGGGAGTGTGGCAAGAGCTTTGCCGAGCGGGCCAGCCTCACCAAGCACTACCGCGTCCACTCTGGTGAGCGGCCCTTCAAATGTGGCCGTTGCGGCAAGGCCTTCGTGGTCTCCTCCAGCCTCAGGAAACATGAGCGCACCCATGGCAATGAGAATAATGGTGAGAAGCCCACACCCCTCAGCCAACCCCAAGACCCCCCTGAGGGCAGTGATCAGTCAACCATTATTGTGGCCACTGTGGTGCCTGCTTGTGGAGAGTGTGGGGAGGCATTTCCCTCCAACCAAGAGCTGCGCCGCCATGAGCGCCTGCTCCATCCTGGCCTGCGTCCTTTTCCATGCCCAGAATGTGGCAAAGGTTTCTCCGACCGAGCTGGGCTGCGTAAACATGAGCGGATCCATTCGGGGGTCCGGCCCCATGCCTGCCCTCACTGCTCTAAAGCCTTCCTGGGTGCGTCTGACCTGCGCAAGCACCTCAAGACCCACACAGCCTTAGAAAACAGGGCTTCTGATGATACTGTGGTGACGGCCACTATCACAACCTATGAGCCACTCCTCTCTGCACACATCCACCACCATCCTCATGACGATGAAGCGGAGGTTGACAAGGAGCCTCCATCAGACTGTCTCCCCGAAGCTCTTACTGAACCATCTTAAGTCCCATCTGCTATCTGTTCTTCCTTTACATTTGACTGAGTGACATTGAGGTGACTTGCCTATTTCGAGGCACTTATCCATGATGGCCTGTCTTTACAGACCTTACCTCCTGCATCATGTTCTGTGGAGCAGCCCTCCATTGGTGCCTCTCCCTGAGAGTATGGCTCTTTCTGCTCCCTTTAGTACTTATCTTAGGAAGAGGAAATGGGGCTACATGCACTTCCTAAGCCCCACCTCTGAATCTGCCCCCCCAGGTTGCTTGGTTGGCTATGACACACAAGCACACATGCACATCAGACCAAAAAATAAATGATGTGGGGGAAATCATGCTTTTTAAAAAGTGACACCCCATCCTATTCTGCAATGTCTGTGTATTTGGTGTGTGATTGTGCGTGTGTGTGTGCGTGTGTGCGCACGCATGTACACTTGCACACGCATGCTTCTGCCCCCTGCTGGCCATTATACCTCCTGCAGTAGGCTGAGCATGCATCTATTGTGATCTGTTAGTTAAAAGAATGAATGCTATGTGCATTTAATTTTAGAGGGTGGGAAGAAGGGTAAAACTGGGAGGGGGAGGGGGAGGGAATAGGAAGACTTTCCCCATACATCTCCCCCATATAGAGACAATTGTCTTTCTGAATCTGTCTCATGCTGCATCTGGTGTGAACAGAATGAAATTAAAAAAATGTGTTTTTTCCTAGAAAAAAGAAATGTGTCAGGTCTTGTGTGACTTGCAGTTTTCTTTTATGGGAAACTGACCTTCCCCCTACCTGATCTACAATTCCTCTTATAAAGCCAAAAGCAATATTCAGTAATTATGTCCTTTTGCTTTCCTGTATGTGCCCATCTTTGCTTTAACATCTTTGAAATCCTACTACTTTTCTTTAAATAACCAACCAGAATACTTTTGGTTCTTAGATCTTACAGTTATAGGGGTGAAACTTCTCACATTGATTGCCTTCACTCCTGTGAAGATCTACAGGTTAAGTTGCTGCCCAAATTGTCTTGAAGGAAGGACATTTCCTTCTTGACATTGTAGCTGACATTTAAACCTCACAGAAAGGATGGCTGGGAACAGATCATGGATGGTAGTGAAACTAAGGATTGGATACTTGGTTGGCCTCAGTTAATGTCTACTATTAAGGAAAACTTAGTTGCACTTAAAGCTTACGGATCAAATCAGGGATGCCATATTGAGCAGGGAGCAAGCTTGTTTTCTGCTGCTCCAGAGAACTGGACCTGGAACAATGGATGCAAGCTAGGAGGAACTTCCTGACAGTAAGGGCTGTTCAACAGTGGAACACACTCCCTTGTAGAGTGATGGAGCCTCCTTCTTTGGAGGTCTTTAAGCAGAGGCTGGATGGCCATCTGCCAAGGATGCTTTGACTGAGAGTTCCTACTTGGCAGGGGGTTGGACTGGATAGCCCTTGTGGTCTCTTCCAACTCTACAATTCTATGATTCTATGGATTGTAGTGAATGTTTCAGTTATAGATACGGTCATTTAGCTAATGGAGATAGTTTAAATTGCTCTTGCAAAAATGAAAAAGGGAAAAAAATAATAATCAGCAGCACTAAATATCTGTTTTAAGGTAACAATCCCATTATTGGCCCACACCTTCCATAAAAATGCTTCCTTACCAGTTTTCAGATCTGTCAGTTTGGCATGAGTCAAATTCCAGTTGACCAGACAATATTTGCCACACAAATTTAACCCCTGAAATTGTTAGCAAAACACTGCCGTTTAAAATAAAATGAGAACTAAACATTGTCCATTTAAATAGAGGTGCCAGAAATGAAGACTCCAGAGCTGACCATGGTGGATTACTTTCCTTAAATGGACATATCCAAAAGTTATGGTAATACAAGATAACAGATATGCCTGATGGTATGTAAGAAGATCTGGAACCTCACCATTAGCTATGCTGGTTAAAGTGGATGAGAGTTGTAGGCCCATAATATCTGAAGGGGCACATTTACCCACCTAAGCTGTGAACTGAGAAAAAGGAACCTGAAAGAATAAATGGAAAAACAACCTTGAGGGAAAGACACTGAAATGAGAAGGGATTGATCAGAAAAAGGTTCTGGGGAAATCAAGTGTCTAAGGCTGTATCTGGAGTGCAGAAATAATGTAGTTTGACACTTTAAATGCCAGGGCTTCATCCTAGGTCCTGGGATTTGTAGTTTGTTGTGGCACAGATCTTTCTGACAGAGAAGGCTATCTCACAAAACTAAAGATACCAAAATTCCATAGCACTGAGCCATGATAATAAAAGCACTGTCAAACTGCTTTATTTCTGCAGTGCAGATTCAGCCTAAGATGTGGGAAGGATTTGTGATGGAGGAAGAGGAGAAAAAGAATATTAAATGGAATAGTATAAAATAGCATTCCAGAAAGACCATGACTATTGAAGCAGTGGCAGAAATATTTGGCTAAACAAAAGGAGCCAGGAAGAAAAAGACTGCAACTAAAATTGTGCACAGGGTGTGGATGTGCAGGAGCTTCACATTGTTGTCAGGAAGGAAGTCAACAGAGGCAGTGGGTTGCCAGGCCTCAACGGTTGAGTTTGTGATAATCCTGTCCCATTTTGACACCTGTCATTGCAGCATTGTGGCTTGGCAACCTTAAGGGCAAAAGAGTCCAATATGTTTCGGGATGGGGGTAAGAGCTGAACATTCTGTTGCTTGCCTTCAAGTTGTTTCTGACTTATAGCAACCACAGGGGTTTTCTGAGGATGAGAGAGTGTGACCCAGTGGGTTTTCACGACCAAGTGGGAAATCACACCCAAACCACTACATCATGCTGGTTCTCCGAACAGCCTATATCGATCTGAATGAACCAGCCAATTCTGTGGCTGTAACTTCTCACATTCCTCTCCTAGAAGCCCTTGGGTACACCATCCAAGATGTAGCTGCGGATGGTAGTGACCCATGCATGGATAGCCTCAGCACCTTCATGTGCATGCAGTACCTACTATCTATTGGAAAGAAGATAGTCTCAGTATTTAGGTGTGGTTGAACTGCTTGGGTTTTGAATTGCTATTGAAACGCAGAGAACGAAACTGCCGTTATTTGGACTTTGGTCCTACGAAGAGGTCCTTCCTCACCTCTCCTGTTCATGGGGTGCGAAGCAGTGACGCCTTCTGGGTGGTTTCTCTGGCCTCCTTGCGTCTCACCCTTTCCCCTCCTGTGTCGTAATCGGAATAGTTGATCATCTCCATTTCTCATGTTGCTTGTGGTGGGAAGTGTGAAGACAATCAGACCCAGCACCTCAGAATGGGGACAGAAGAAGCCTGTCACTGTCAATTATGAGCCTATGGTTCAAAAGCACTGTTGACCCCAGACATGTTGCAACCTGTGGAAAAGGGCAAGATGTTCCCTCCACCACCAGCCCCAAATGTAGAGAAGGTGACAGGATATGCAATTGAGTTATCCTGGAGTGGTGGGAACAGGACAGCACCCTCCATTTCACCTGAGAGCCCCTAACTAGCTTGGGGTTGCAAGGAGGACTATGTGGCATCATACAAAATTCTGTCTTTTGACCAAGGCAATGGCTTGGGCCAGGAGGAATATCTGGATAACTTCTGTGCTTTCAACCTAATATGTGCCACTTGAGTGGCAGCCTCACTTTAGCTCTGTAACTAATAGTATAGACAGCCCTGGAGGCCTTCAACGCTTCAGTTACAGCACTGTGATTCCACATGTAGTATAAAGTGAAGACTCTTTGTATGGAAAAAATGCAGTAAATACTGTATGACAATCTGCCAAATGTTAGTGGACCAACGTTTCCAACATCATCACCTTTGCCTCTGCTTGACAGCTCTGTTGGGAGTTGAAATCCAACATCTGGAGAGCTGCACAGTTTGCAGCCCTGAAATATGAGATGCAATTCTGGAGTTCTTAGGGACAATCCCCAATTCCAGTTTCAAACTCTAACCAAGGCCAACCTTCCCTCATCTGAATTGAACATGTATACAAATATATACTTATATATAAATTGAACATATATACATATATACTTTTATATACAAAACACATGGTGCTCTGTCACTCAGATTCAGGTTGCAAGTGAATAGAATGAGTTTGGTGTCAATCCTAGAGCAGCCTTCTGCAGTCTAGTATGCTCCAGATATTTTGGACCTGCACTTTTTTGTTGTTGAAGGAAATGTGAGGCTAAACCAATGCAACAAAAAAGTAAACTATGAGTAGAAATGCAGGCTGTTGATGCTCTTCTCCTCATGTGTAATGTTTCCACTGCAGTAATCACCCAGTAAACATCCCCACCAATGTGTTAATCATGAGTGCAAACCACAGAATCACACCTTCTGTCCAGTTCTCAAGCTCCTTTTGATCACGGATGACGATGTTACCTCTGAGGTTAAGGTTCTTCCCCCCCTTGACATCCTGTCTCTGGGGGGCAGAGTCCACCACACAAAATCAGTACACATTTGAATCTATTAAACTATAATACAAATACGCATGCACACGGAGCCTGAAACATTACTTGTCTCCTGCTGCTCATAAAGGTATGTACATGCAGGGAGATCTATTTTAGAAGGATGCGGTCTGAACTCTATGCAAGCTCGGGGTTGAATGAAAGAAATATTGGAGTTTAGTTAACAATTATTTTCTTTGTGGGAATGGGGAGGGGACTGATAGCGTATTCAGGCTATGGACGCAGATACAGTGTGTTGTTATGACTGCGGTTATGTGCTTCCAGTTAATGCTGACCTATGGCAACCCTATCCTCATACAGCTTCCTTGGCAAGGTTTGTTCAGAGGATGTTTGGCATTGTTGACATTAAGGCTGACAGAGGGTACATCTAAACTGAAGAAATAATGAACTTAAGGCACCATTTTAACGGCCATGGCTCCATTTTGCAGAATCCTGGGATTTGTAGCTTTGTGTGGCAGCAGCACTCTTTGGCAGAGAAGGCTAAATACCTTGTAAAACTACAAAATGCCTGGATTCCATAGGACAAAGATGCAGCACTTAAAGTGTTGTCAAACTCCGTTATTTCTACAGTGTAGTTGCATCCAAAGTGTGACCTGTCCAAGGTCATGCAGTGAGTTTCCATGGATCAGCAAGGATTTGAACCCCTGGTCTCTCAAAATCCCAGTCCAACACTCAGACCAATACACTACATTGGTTCCTTTACAGAGTGTATACATGCTATAAAATTGTTATATGTAAAATTATACTGCCATGGCTTCATCCTAGGGAATCCCAGGATTTCTAGTTTGAATAGGGAGACTTAAAATTCTTTCCCACAGAATTCTAGTGCTATACTTGAGGGAAGTGGACTACAGCATTCTAATGCCACATCAGACTACAAATTCCAACCTTCTGTAGCACAGTCATTGCAATTAGAAGTGCTATCAAACTGCTATGACTATGCAGTGTAAATAAACCCTACACACATCTGAATGAACATCCTGCTCATCCCCTAGCTTTCTTTGGATTTCAGTTGTTATCCCTTTAAACACAATCTTTCAAAATAATCTCCAAAACCTAAAACACTAGGACTAAATTGTGTTTTTAAAGAATGGCCGCACTTCTCAAAAAGCCAAATTCCTTTAATCTGTATTTTATGATTTCTGTGTCTGGTCAACTCATTTCCATTTTAGAGCTATGGGGCATTTGCAAGAAAAGCCATATTAAAAAAACAAATTATAGACCTGCGTGTTCTTCAGAGTTCATTACTCTTTCCATTTTCTCCAGAAAATAAATTGGGGTGGGGGTAATTGCCATTTTCTGCCTCATGACGCTTGAGGAGTAGAGTACAAGGACTGCCAAAAAATGAACAAGTTAAAAACAGTAATGGTTGCAAGTCCACTTCTGATTTTGAAGGTGAAAGTATGTTAGTGTTAGGGGACCCTATAACTCCTTTGTAGCTGTAGGCACAAAAAGTGCATCCCACAGTCCTATTCTGACCACCCTGAGTTAAAACTTTCAGGATATTGGTAGCAGGTGCATCTTTTTTTCAAATGGATAAACTGATATCCATGGATAGATTTTAGTGGGTTTTTCAGGCTATGTGGCCATGTTCTAGAAGAGTTTATTCCTGACATTTCGCCAGCATCTGTGGCTGGCATCTTCAGAGATGCGAGCTACTGCTGGCAAAACGTCAGGAATAAATTCTTCTATAACATGGCCACATAGCCTGAAAAACCCACTAAAATCTATGGATGTCAGCCATGAAAGCCTTCGACTTCACATTATATCCATGGACATTAAGGGTCCATTCAATGGACAACCTGCCATTTCACATCCAATGTGCTGCTGAACTCTGCTTTTAACCAATGACCCTGATCCTTTCAATTGCTTTTGGAGCTTTTTAAAATTCATCTATGTTCTATTAGACAGAAAAAGGCAAGATTCTTCCATTTTTAAAAGAAAGCTATTTACTGATAAGAATAGATAATTTAAATAAAATTATTCCCAAGAATTATGTGCTTCGCCCATCATCTAATGTGAGTTTAATATTGTGTGATGAGGTGCTTGTAGGTTGGTGGGATAAAAAGCCCCTTTTTAGTATGAGAATTGGGATGCTACAAACATACTTCTATTGTCTTTGGTGAAACGTTGAAGGGCACAGAATTCTCTGCTTGTGAGCATGACAAACCATTTTTTAAAAATAGTGCACAGTGTATTGTGAGTTTGCAAGTCACCTAACACTTCCATGGGAAAGTCTGCACCTTGAAATCTAGGAAACTCGGTTGTATGGCAATTTCATGAGGTAGATGTGTGGTCTCTGGCTTGTAAATCCAGTTTGAAAGGAAGGTACACACCTGTACTTCTGCAGCAAGCATGTGTCAGGAAACTGTCCCCAACCACATGGCCTATGAAGTTGAATATGTGAAAGAGAAAGACAGAGAGAAGGTTACTTCTCTCCTTCAAATTATTATTCTTTTTGCAATATGAGTAATACAGTCAGTGAAAATCTGAGTGGTTGAGACAGGATAGTCCTGTGCAAATTTAAAGATCAAATGCAATAAGGAGTCCTGTGACTCCAAAAATTATTATATTTATTTATATTTACCATACTCATTGTGGTGTGAAGTGTTGCAGATTAGAGCTAGCAAAATTGCTTGGAGGGTTCCTGGCTTTGAGGGGGAAAAGATGGCTATCAGGGCTTTTGAAAACGGAGCAAGGCAGCCTGTGAGACCTGGTATCGCCACACATTTGTTGTTAACTGCTTTGAGTCGACTCCGACTAATGGTGACCCTGTGGATGAGACAGATTCAGGCCCACGATCTCCCTGATTGACTTTATCCATCTGGCATGCAGTCTTCCTCTCTTTCTGCTACTTTCTACCTTTCCTAGCATTGTAGTCTTTTCTAATGAATCATGCCTTCTCATGATGTGGCCAAAAGACAATAAAGCTTGGTAAGAAGAAGGAAAAGAGGAAGACCCCATACCAGATGGATAAACTCAATCAAGAAAGCCATGACCCTGAGTCTGCAAGACCTGAGCAGGCTGGGTAACTTGGAGGTCTCTCATTCATATAGTCATCAGTAAGTCAAAATTGACTTGGTAACTTTATGAAAATTAACAACAGTAATGTTTTAACTGTCTTTTCTAATGAGCCATGTTTTCTCATGACATGCCCAAGTACAGTGGGCCCTTGTTATCCACTAGGTATGGTTCAAGGACTCCCCGTGGATACCAAAATCCATGGATGTTCAAGTCCCATTAAATACAATGGTATCATAAAATAGTATCCTTTATATAAAATGACAAAATCAAGGTTTGCTATTTGGAATTTATACTTATTTTGAATGCCTGAATCCACAGATAAAGAATCCGTGAATACGTAGGGCTGACTGTATAACAGTCTCAGTTTAGTTATTGATTTTAGATACCTCTAGTTTCATTATTTGAGAGATAGGCAGAGTATAGATCCAGTCTCTCAGTAGGGTTGCATATTAACCATTCCTTTCTGTTTTTCATGCAGGGTTAGCCATGCTCAAAGAGAACCCTACCTCTGCTGCTTTTGTGCATCTTCTCTTTCTCCTCTTTTACACCCACGTCTCTCCGCAATGCCAAACAGCCACATCTGATCAGTGCCAAGATCACAAGGATTTTGTGCCAGGCTACAGCTTGGCTGGTGCGGGGTTTGACATCACAAAGCTAGAGAGGATGAAGGCCAAAGTGTTGGATATGAATCATTGGGAGAAAGCAGATGGAACATGCACCTTGTGCCAAAATCCGTTACTGGAAGGGAAGCCACTCCAGAGGCTTCCTCTGGCCATTGCTGACTGGGAAGCTAAAGTTACATGTCGGAGGAATGTACGCACCTCTTTACTGGAGTCTGGCATTTCTGTGGTCCAGGAGGCAGGATCAGTTGTGCAAAATGATTGGAAGGTTGGGTTGGATGTGCAGTTGAAGCCACAGGCAAATGTTCAGGTGGCATTGGCAGGCTCACATTCCAAGATGGCGGATTTCAGTGTACAAAAGAGTTCACAGGACAAGTACACTTTTGTTAGCCATGAGATATCTTGCTCCCACTACAGGTAATGAAGGCGTGATGTGGGGAAAATTGTGGGGCAATGGGGAGTTGGTTGGAGATCCTGTAGGGCTATAGCCAGCTGAAAGCTGTCATGTTTCTTAGTGGAACCTGAATAAAACAACTGGAAAACCAATTCCTTCTTTCTTCAGTGGTAAAATTCAAAGGTATAGCAATGTTAATCTGTAGAATCAGTATGCAGAGAGATCTTGTAGCACCTTTGTGACTGATTGAAATAAAGAAGTTGGCAGCATGAGCTTTTGTAGACTGAAAACTCCACTCCACTATATGCACCTGAGGAAGTAGCCTGAAGTCTATGAAAGCTCATGCTACCAACTTCTTTATTTCAGTTAGTCTCAAAAGTGCTACAAGACCTCCCTACATACTATTTCTTTCCTCGTAACACAGAGAAAGGTCTAGAACTTTGACACTGACTCCAAGTATCTATTTAAGTGTCCATGAATTGTTACCCTCATCAGCAGATGAGTAAGGGGAAATACTCTCTTCCTTTACGTGAGTACATTTCCAGGTTATGGTAAGGGTTTTTTTTTTTTTTTGTCCTGTAGCCTAGGATTAAATATTTAACTCATTGATGTTTAACATCTTTTTTGGTGGAATGGGGGATAGTCTGGCCTCTAAACTTGAATTAGATATTATATTTCTTTTTCTATTTTAAACATTAAAGTAAGTTTCTTGTTGATTTGGCTGTTCTCAGGAGCCCAGCAGATTTGTGGGACACAATCCTGGATATAATGGTAACAGAATGGCAGTTTTAAATACAGTACTTAACAAAAATTAGAGGAGCTATTGATCAAAATCTATTAGCCAAGATACCTGGAAGTGGAACCTCCTTAGCCAGAGGCAGTATATTACTGATTACCCATTGCAGCCAATGCCTATCTATGTTAGGCTTTGCTTATGAATTGCTCAGAGGTATCTAGCTGTTCCAACAACAGAAGCAGATGCCTTGCCTAATTAGATCTGTTATCTCATTCCACAAGTGGTTCTTACGTGTTTATCAAAAAACCATAATGCTTTGATAACTCCAAAAAAGAATGGTGAGGGAACTTTCATAATAGACATTCTAAGGACATTACCACATGAGCCCCACTCTTTAGCAATCACATCATTTAAAAAAAAATACAAACATACCACTTTCAGAGCAGCCATCACTTTCTCAATCATATGACTGAGGTTGCTGCCCCCATTGCACTGGATTCCTGACTTTCCTACCCCATGCCCTGTGTAGCATGCCTTTTGGTTATTTTATTTTCATTTTTCATTTTTTTACCACCACTCTGGAGCTCTGCTACTACAACTTAATTTTAAAAAATTAATAAATAGAAAATAAATAGATAAAGGAAATCTGCTTGGGAATAGCAAGTGGGAGGTGGGGACACTAATACTATTTGACTGTCAATGTCACAACCCGGCAGCGACACTTCACATCTGGGAATTTGCATGATAGGGAGGTCATTGACAGGTTTCTTTCCACCAGTGAAAAGGGACGCAGCAGCCACAAGTCGGGGGTGTCATCATGCAATAAGTATTACCAAAGCTGCTTTTTCCTTGATCTAATTGAAAACCACATGTAGTAATCTCTTAATACTGATCTGGCTCTCTGGATGGTCTTGTATTTTTTCCCCTTGCACAGTTTCCGCATTGGCCACCATTGGCGCCTCACTGAGCATTTCAAACTTGCCCTGAAGAATCTCCCAAATAAATACCAACATACCACCCGCCTGGAATATTACCAGCTGATTGGAACCTATGGGACTCATTTGATCACACACCTTCATTTGGGGGGGCGCATGAAGGATGTGACAGCGATGCGAGTGTGTGAGTCGGTGCTGGACGAGGTGACCGCTGATGAGGTCAAAGACTGCCTGAGTCTTGAGGCATCTGCCAGTATCGGTGTTGACAAAGCGAAGATGGATGCCTCCTACAAGACATGTGAAGAGCTGAAGAAGAAACGCAATTTCAAGGGCAGCTTCCACAAGACATATCGTGAGCGGCAGACAGAAATTGTGGGTGGCAGCAGTCACACTGACTTGCTCTTCTCTGATGGTCAGAATGCAGAGGCCTTCAAAGAGTGGTTGGAAGGGCTGAAGTCTCTGCCTGACATGCTCTCCTACTCTCTGGCACCCATCCATATCTTGGTGCCCAAGGGCAACAAGAGGGAAGCTTTGCAGAAGGCAGTGAGTGAGTATGTGAAAGAGAGAGCTTTGTGGAGGAACTGTACCCATCCTTGCCCGCCAGGAACTACCCGCAGCCCTCGGGACCCATGCTCCTGTGTGTGCCACAGCAATGGCCTCACCAACTCCATGTGCTGCTCAAGGAAATGGGGCCAAGGCAAGCTGACGGTGACAATTCAACGTGCCCACAACCTGTGGGGAGATCACTTCACCCATACCGATGCCTACGTTAAGGTGTTCTACCAAGGAAAGCAGAGTCAAACGTCTACCATTTGGAACAACAACAACCCAGTATGGAACGTCCACTTGGATTTTGGGATCATTCAAGTCTTGGGGGAGAGTAGCAAGGTTAAAGTACAAGTCTGGGATGAAGACAATAGATACGATGATGATCTTTTGGGGTCATGTGAGAAAACGCTGCAGGCTGGGAAACCACAGAGTGAAGTCTGTTACTTTACACATGGGAACCTAAATTTCCAATACCACCTGATCTGTGGCAACTACCTAGGTGGACCCTACTGTTTGGATTATGTCCCTGAGACACCAAAATATGTGGGTGCCTTGCTACAACGTAAAGGCAAAGCAGATCCTGTAACACCAAAAGCCCCCTGATGGGCCGGCTAGTGCTTTCTCTTTCGCACACACACACACACACAACCCAGATATGTTCAAATGTGGATTTTTAAGAGCAGTTTGAAAAAGTGCCCATGGTGGATGAGAGTTTCTGGGAGCCTCGAAAAATCCCTTTTCCATGCTTGATTGTTTTTTCTCTAAAACATAATCCATCCCCTTTCCTATATAGTTTGCAGTAGAAGGCCACAATTTTTTATGCCAGAACAGACTAGACAGTTTTTGTGTTGTCCCAGAGGTCTCAATTTCACCCGTTAATGGGTATGCACATTAAACATAAAAATAGATGCTTTATTGCATAGAGATTTTATTATCCATAAAAACAATGTGTATATGTCACAGAAATAAAGTGAATGCTGTTCACATGGTTGGTATGCATAATTTGACTTTGGCAAAAAGTTTTTACACAGGGTGCTAATGTCATGCCTACATCGTCTCTAATATTTAACAGATTAAAACCAGGGGCACGTGTGGTCAACCAACTTCAGAGGCTGAATCTGGAGTGCAGAAATAATGCGGTTTGACACTGCTTTAGCTACCATGGCTCAAACTATGGAATTCTGGGATTTGTAGTTTTGTGAGATATTTAGCCTTCCCTGTCTCTGCTCTGGTGCCACAGCAAACTACAAATGCCAGGATTCCACAGCATTGAACCATGGTATTTAAAAGCAGTGACAAATTGCATTATTTCCGCAGTCCAGGTGCAGCCAGTGTGTAATCCAAAAGATATGTCTGGACAAGATGTGAACAAAAGTTATTAATTTCAGAGAACACACAAAGCTTCCATATTAAGCAGAGACCTTGAGATATATGTACTGCTTTTAGGAAAGCTTGAAAAATGAAAAACAATCCTAATAAATAAATACAATACTCTGTGTGAGCACACATATATGTACATAGCATAATTAACAATAAATATTATATATTACCGTAAAATCAAAATGCCTTTAGCAGAGCTGCTGAAAATTACAACTGTCTCTCAGACCTATGGCATCTCACATTATAGATCAGGTCAAATCCTAGCTTTGCCATAATATATAAGTGGCCCTGACTTCTACTGGAGCAACCCTTAGATTTTACAACACCATGAGGGGTTGGGAGCAAGGTATGGTTGTTCCTTCCAGCCTTCAAAATACATTTCAGAATTTCAGAGCAAATGGGTATATCACACGGAGCTTTTTGGAGATTTTCCGGCTCAGTTCCGACGTGACTGCGCTTCCAACAATGCGCATTCACGTCGTAAAGTGACTGTGTTATCAGACATCATTCCTTTCTATGGGGAGCTCCTTGTGAAGTGCTTCCGCAGTGATTCCAAAGTGACTCCTCATTTTGGTAAAACCGGAAAAAAAGTGACTTCACAGAATTCGCTTCCAGGCTCACTTCGATTGCACTGCGAATTGGTCTGGTGTGGAAAACCACTCCGATGTCACCCCCCTTGGCCCACTGTGTCCTGCTCCATCATCCCCCTCCTCCTCCTTCAGCCCATCTTGCCCCCTCTGCCACCCTGCAACCCATCCCATCATTCCTATCATCCCCTGCCTTCTCCTGCATCCCGATCCTAGCCCCAGGGACCCCCAGCGACCTATCCCATCTTTCCCTGCCTTCTCCTGCATCCCAATCCTGGCCCCAGTGACCCCCTGCCATCCATCCCATCATCCCCCGATTGCTCCTGCATCCCCATCTCACCCTCTTTGCCAAACTGCCATCTATCCCATCATCCCAACTGCTTCTTCACCCCATTAAGGATGACAGCTAAGGAGGGGGCAGGGAAGGAGGACAGCATCCAGAGCCCCACTGAGCATGTGCAAGGGTACCGATTCGAATCGTTTAACCCTCCAGTGTGGTAATACTATGTGCACTCACTCCCCTTTGCTTGAATCCACATCATGTGACTTGCTTGGAATAGAACTGACTTCGTTTTCCCCTCACTTCGGAAAGACAACAGAAAGGCAACCAGGTGTGGTAAAACATCACGTTTTAACCTTAATTTACATTGCTAGACAGGAGTGACTCTGGATCTGGTGTGAAAAAACATCATGCTTTGCATTGCTAGAACAGAAGTGACTGCGGATCTGAGCTGCAAACCCCCCCAAATGTGATAAGGTCCAAAATCATTGCCCAGATTTTGTATGGCACTCAAATGGTTAAACTGGTGACCAGAATACATCAGAACAGGAATAGGGAATCAGAGACGTGTCTGGCTATATCCCTATCTGCTGGGGTCCTCTGATGAATGTAATCTTTTGCATCTGGCTACAGGGACATAGTCAGATGCTTCTCCAATATCTGCTTTCTTCCATCAGACACGGTACTTCCATGAGAATGCTGCTGAAAGTCTGGGGAAGGGTGTAGACAGAGAGAAAAAATGCCAGTCTGTGTAACAACAAAAAATGCATAGATAGGTGTTTAGTCTTATGCCTGCATACAGCACTAACTGGATGCCAGGCTCTGACTATTGTATGTTAATTAAGACTACAAAAGTCCCCTGACTGTTAGATATGTAAGCAGGGATATTTGGTTTGAACAGAGAACATGTGTTCTCCCTTTGAATATTTGGTACAACAACTTTCAGCCACAAGTGTCAAATTAAGACCACAGAGGCCACACCATAGTTCAGTCCCCCGTTTTCCTGTAAAAGAAGTTCGAGCAGGAAATAGGGAGAGATACAAAAGCAATTGTGCATCAGATCTACCAGTGGAAGAAACCACCTTTCCCCCAAGCCTTAGAAGTTAGAAGACAGGAAAACAAAGCCAAGAAGAGAGCCCTTAGTTTCTCTTTCTTCTCAGACCAGATCTCATATCTAGTCACCTGTTGCAGAACCCAAGAGAAAAAGCAAGTCACACAAATAATGCTGAGATCTATTTTCCCCCTTTTAATGTCATCAGGCCTTCAGGCACTTATAGACAGGCATGTTTCTAGCCTCTAGGCCTGTGTGTAAACAGTGAACTTCAGATGAACTATGTTGAATACTAAACTGAATCCTATGCTTTAATGAGAACTATTCTTGTATTTTACCAGTATTTTACAAACCAATCTGTGATACAAGTTTGCTTACTGAATGCCCTGATGCCCCAAAATAAAACCCTTAAGATAAAAATTTAATTCCACAAAAACTCATCTCACAATGAATTACTTTTCAGAACTTTCAAAGTAACTGATGACAGGAGCTACATGTAGTTCAAGAGTCAGCAGATAAATTCTGCTCATCCTGTCTGTAACATAGTGTGCTCTTCTGTTTTGTGCCTCCCATATGATAAGTGTGTGTGTGTGTTATTTTTTTTAACATATTCCTCCCTTATGAATATATGCTTTGAACCAATGTGATCCCCAGCTACAATTGTTAAAGCCTAGTCCAACTGCATATTTTTGTTGAATCTTAGGCCTGTTACAGACAGGCCAAAATAAAGCTGCTTTGAGTCACTTTGGAGGTATGGTATTTCAATGATGCATGCGTCCTAAGAGTCAAAAAGCCACACCAAAGCTGCACTCCAGTCCTTAGAACAGTAGTGTGGCTTTGGTGCGGCTTTTGGACTGTTAGGACGCATGCATCATTGAAATACCATACCTCCAAAGTGACTCGAAGCAGCTTTATTTTGGCCTGTCTGTAACAGGCCATTGGTTCCTCTCTGAAACAATTATACTTACAAGTATTTGCTGCAATGAATATGTAAAAATATGGAAGATAGTTGTATCTTCCTAGGTTGTAGCTTACTCACTTATTTCATCTAGTAATGTGTATTTTGTTTTCACATTCTTCAGAGAACCCAGCAGTGTGACCCAGGTATCCTGTGAGATGTTTCTTTTACTTCAGTGGGGTTAGGCTTTCAAACTTGAACACGTTTGAAAATATGGTTTAAGGTAAAGTTAAGGCTCTTCACCTCATTCACAAAAGGTAATCTGAAGTATCATCTTCTCCCTTTCCTTGAGAACAAAGCACTCATATCTAGCGATCATTCCAAAAAGAGAGAAGGAGGAGCAGATGGAATGAATCACTGTTTCAAAATTACAGCTTCTTCTTTGAGTTGAGAAAATATCTGTAACAGAAGAAGCTTTCCAGATGTACCAAACCAGGCTTAACTTGCATCAGGCTTCAGACCAAGAAAATGTGTTAAGCTTCTCACCACGGAGTAGCCTCACCACCTCCGCCTACCAGTTTCAACTGAAAGCTTTCAGTGCTGAGGATAAAAAGTACCAGAGGCAACAAAAAGACCACTCCTTTGCAGGCTTCTTTTTTAAAAAGTGCTTTTATTTTTATATTACAAAATAATTTGAGTCAGGCTGCTTTTCTTTTAATACATTCAATCTGCAAGGCAAGTGGAACACTTTATTTATATTCTGATTTATACAAGTCTGTTTTGTAGTAGTAAAATAGTAAATTTTCAGGAACAAGGCCAAAAGCTCCTGGCTTCCATTTCCTACATGATTTTTCCTACCCATTTCAGTTAAGTACTGCAGACAGACAGACCCCTGATGTCTTAAGTAGCTAAATACCACCACCTCCTTAAGACTTTAGTTTCATCTAGTCCTTTGGACCTACTTTCAAACCAACCCAATTCAAAACCTGCATTCAGGTTTTGTGATAAGGGAACAATGAAACATACGTGGCTTTGTCCCAGTCCTTTCCAGGTTGGCACTAGGATATCTATTAATACATTGTAAGGGGAGGGGAAGAGATCCAGAGGACCGTGATAATAAATAGTCTCACAAAGAGGTGGGGGTGTACAAATCCTAAGGCACATATGACACGAGAACACCAAGAGGCGGTACAAAACAGCTTGGCAAAAAATTGATAGGACAACATTTTAGCCAGCTATGAATCCAGCAGTCCTGGTTTGCAGTCCTCTGTCTCAACGACAACAGACCCCATGTTTTTAAGGACTATTTGTAGAGGCCAAGGACTCCTTCAAAATTCGGGAAGAAGGCAGTAGGGTAAAAATAATCAGATTTAGTCCCCTACTGCCTTCTTCATGAGCACATCGGGCAGTAACTGGGTGTAAATGGCTAAGATACCACCATCCAAGTTCTGCAGGATATTCATCTGATCTTTTGTTCCCTAGTGAAGACCTTCAACATTCAGCGTGGGAAGGGGACAGCTTTTTTTTAAAAAAATGACATAGCATAAAGCAGGTAATGCAAGTAAGAAATATAGCAGGAGAGGAAGTTGCTTAGGGCATTGACAAAAACAATATAACAGTCACCATGATTAGGAAAGGAGATCTGGGTCTGTTGAACATAAAATTATTGAATTAAGAGGGAGAACAGAAAATGATAAGGAATCTATAAAGGAAGTGACCAAAACAGGAAATATCAATTTTCATGCAGATGAAAAAGTCACCAAATGCACAGGGAGAGAAACGCACAAGCATTCCAAAGTGCTACAAACCACCAAAATAAGAGTTAAAAAAACCACACACCCAGGAAGGCCAAAGCTAAAAGGGCACAGGCCTTGCTCTAGGTTTTTAGAGTTACAGGCATCTGGAAGCAGCTCTGCAGGGAAACTTTGATTGTGGGCAACAGGAAGGAGGCAGACACAGGCAGCATGTGGTTTCATGACTGGACAAGGGCAGGAAACATCTCCACCAGCCATCTTTCAGTGCAACAGCCTCTCTATCAGGGGACTGCCATTCCAGAATAGAGATGAAGTCAGAGAGGAAGCCTGGGGGGATAAATCAAAAACTTAGAAGGGCCAAAGTTAGGATTTGTTTCTCCAGATCCCAACTGAGGAGCCGCATCTAGATGACCCTGGCTCAGTTCTGCCTAATCCAAATTATAAATTCAGCCAACACCTTTAAAAAAAATCCTTCAGTGTCCTTGCAAAAGGTACTTGGGATGCCTTTGCTGGTTTGAGGCAGAACTTTTGCCCATTTGTAACATCAGAAATTGGTAAAAAAAAAAAAAAGTCTCACCTTTTAAAGTGCAGTCCACAAGATCTTTGGTGGCCCCCAGGGTTCAAAATGTTTTTCAATTTTATATTATTATTATTATTATTATTATTATTATTATTATTATTATTATTAGTATTAGTATTATTAGTATTAGTATTAGTATTATTATTATGCCTTAACATGCCCCTGAATCCCCTCTGGGGGCATGGGGGCAGTTTTGCCATGTTTTTAGACCCCTTGGTCCATTTTAAGCCCAGGAGAGGCCCTTTCTAAATAACAGCAAGTGATTTCTGATTTGCCTCCTGTTGTAAAAAAAGTCTTTCTAAAATATCCAGGGAGTGCAAACATGGTAAAAATGTTCCACACACCCCATAGAAGGCATCTGGGACAAAGGAGATTTTTATTTTGTTTTTGCTTGGGAGTAAACCAGCAATGTATCCCTCCAAGGCCTCCAGAGGGGGGGCAAATTGGACCTATAACATCGAACAATTACCCCCACCCTGGCAAGTCACGATCTCTCAGTCTTAGGGGATAGCAACAGAAACTCCCTGTGAAGAAGCTTGCCAAGAAAAAACCCATTATAGGTTCAAAAGTCCAAAACAACCTGAAGGCATACAACAACAGTATAACAAGAGCCAGAGACTGTTGCAGATGTACATGAGGAACCAGTGTAACACAGCTTTATGTAAAAGCTGGCTTGCCACTTGCAATGTTCCACAGCATAGATAAGGCACACATTTCCAAAACACCCATCTAACCTGGTTACCAGGTCTCTGCCTTACATAGTGGACTGCCTAAACCAAACTGTTACTCATATCTTTCTGCCTCCACCCAACCCTCACCCATACGTACCATCAGGCTTCAACAATGCAGCGTGAAGAGAAACAAAACTGGGATCCACATCTAGCCAACCATAATGGATATGGTAATAATGGCAATGATGATAACTACTGTGATCAGCAGGCAGATGGCAATCATGAACTTCTTCTACAGAGTAACAAAACAGGGAACAGGCAAAGAGATGTTAAGACAGATGGATGGAGGAGCAACCTAAGAACATTTTAGCTCTTGTTCTATTTGTTATTCTTCTGCCAGCCACAGGGAGGAAGAAAAAGGAGCTATGAAAAATAATGAAAGACTTTAGCCTCTGGAAGTCTTGAGCAACACCCCTTCCCCTAGCTTCTGAGGTTAACAAAGTACTGTCTCTCACTGGAACTGCAGTGGCATGAAATGTGTTCCTTTTCCACTATTATTATTATTATTATTATTATTATTATTATTATTATTATTATTATTATTATTATTATTTGTATCCCGCCTCTCCCTGTATTGGATCGAAGCAGGTAACAACAAACATAAGAACAATAAAAATAAAACACAAGCCACAAGTAAAAAACATATCAAATCCAATTCCCTATCTCCCTTCCACCTTAAAATAGTGTTAAAAACAACAATTCCCAATAAAATTCTACCAATAAAGTAGTCAATAAAATCAAGCACAATCACAGTCCGGTGGGAACAGCTATGCAACTGGAGACTGAGCATTCCAAGGAGGTCAATTTGGGAAGGCCTGCTGGAAGAGATCTGTTTTTATTGCCTTCTTAAAGGCCTCCAAAGATGTTATGTGGCGGATCTCTTCCGGCAAGTCATTTCAGACTTTTGGAGTGTAGATTTACAGAATACTCAGTGCTAAACTTGCATGACACAGCTGATGGTAAACACAATACAAACATCTCTTTTCATTCTAAGAAAGAGGCAATCTTAAGCATGTCCAAGCAACTTACTTTGCGAGCTTTCTTCTGATTCTCCTGTGCCTTATGAAGGTGTACCTGCCCTTTTTTTGACGTAGTCCTCTGAATCAAGAATGTTCTTCTCTATCCTGTCAACCATTTCTCCCTACAAGCAGGAAGAGGGAGGGGATGAGGTTCAGGTAAGGAGAAACTTCCAAGGTCAACAGTGGTGGTAGAAGTAAACAGACAACTAACTCCAAAGCAAGAAGAGAAGGGCCAGGGAAAGAAATGAGGGCTAAGAGGCTTCATCATGGGAAAGAAGGAGGTGGCATTGGGGCTACATGGGGCTACTGGGAGTGAAGAGAGACAACAAAATGAAACGAACAGTGATTCAGTGAATATAGAATAGAAGGAAAGCAAAGATTATACACATACAGTAGCTCCATAGGTATCACTTCCTTAAACCCCAATGAGACCACTATGGTAAAAGACCTCTTGTTAATATTAAGTAGACGCTCCTAGGAAATATATGGGAAGTCATTAGGTAAGAACAGTAAATGATGCAAAAGGAAACTGAAGGCTGACAGGACCTGAGGGAGGAAAGAGGGAGAATAAAGAGCTGATAATTTCTCAGCCAGTGAGGAAGTAAGGAGAAGTGATTTTGTATGCAAAAGGTTCCAAGTTAAATTCCTAGCATTTTCAGGTATGTCTGGGAAAACTCCTGTTTGGAAGCCTGATATGCTGTTAATTAGAGTATACAATACTAATTTCGATAGCTTGACCAATGGTCTCACTTAGGTTCTTATGTTCCTACTTTCCCCTTCCTTTTACCCTACTCCCCTTCATACCTGTAGTTCCACTTCTGTGGCCAAGTACATGAACATTTCATGTAGCTCCTGGATGCTGCGCTCAAGTTTAACGATTTCACTGTGCCGCGTTTCAATTTCATTCAGAGCCTGCTTTGTCACTTGTGTGTCCTTCATGATCTGTGTGAACAAAATGCAGGAGACTAAGCATCCATAACCAAGGAACCGTACTACTTCCCTTCTCCAAAGACCCCAGTACTCACATTGGAGACAAACACTTCTGTCTGACCACTCTCCAGCATCTGGTCGAGTTCCTCATCTGACACCATCCTGTTGTCAGCTGAAGGAAAACAGATAATATACCCTCAGCACCAAAGAGGTTTTTCTGCTTTCTTGTCACAGATTTCCTTGCTTTTGGCATAATTACAAAAGCCCTAACAGTATCAGGCCTATCCTGTAATTGGGATCAGAATCCTAAGCTTTGGTGCCTCTAGTTCTGAAGCACTAGTGGAGGGGTAGGCAACCTTTTTGAGCCGGGGGCCGGGTTGCTGTCCCTCAGACAACTGAGGGGCCGAAGCCAAAAAATAAATAATTAAATAAATTTCTTTTAAAATTAATTAAATAAATAAACCGGGACAAATGTAGGACAGAATTTTCTAATGGAGGGCACTTTTTTTAAAAAATGGAGGACACGCAAAATAATTTGCTGATTTTTTAAAAAACGTTAAGATAAACGCATGTTTCTGAGGATTCTATAGACAATTGCCCCACCATGCCCCCTCGCGTGAGAGGCCAAAGGCCTCGGCGGCAGGACCAGGCTGGGGCCGGTCCCAAGGCCTCGCCGGGCCGCAGGTTGCCTACCCCTGCACTAGTGGGTCCATGCTTCCCAAAACAGAATGCAAAGGCTACACTGGAATACTGGAAGAAATACCTGTGTTATTCTGTGATGGCACAATAGTGCCCCCTACTGGTATACTGCATTAATAAAAGCAGGAGAAATGTAGTCAGCTTTTATCTATGTACAGTATATGATCATTCCTTACATATCCCACTTTTCTTTTTTTCCCTCATTTATTTATTTATTTATTTATTTATACTTTAAAATCCAATAAAAAAAGATTAAAGAAGCAGAACAAGTGTACTGTCGGGCATGTCACTCTGTGTTCAACTCCAACATAGAACATCAACAAAACACTACCCTGTATTATAAGGGCAACCAGATATCGTTCTTTTTCAGGACATGTCCTACATTTTAACCTTCTGTCCATACTGATTGTTAGCAATCAGAATTTCTGCAAAAACCCTTCTAATTCGTAAGCATTTTACAAAATTTTACTCCTATATCTATACATTTGTGTTCCCTCTAAAGCAAGATGGAGTGGATTTCATGGCAAAACATGATGCAATTTCTGAGCTTACTCCTATTGAACAGGAATGGGGCATGAGCAGGTTTCTAGGATAAGAACTTAGGCTCCACTCTTGCCACACACTGCATCCACCAATGAGAAAACATACATGGCCTCATAGCCCGAAGAGGCCACAAAAAACAATAGAAAACATACAGGTGGCAATGGAAGCGCAATATACTTTGGCTCTTTTTAGTATGATTTAATCCCCACTAAAATGGAGATGGAGTCTACAGTACAGAAACCATTACCAGAAAATGGTTATGCAGAAGCTCCATATGGCTGGCGTATGTTCCTTGTATCAATCTCAGAATCACAGAAACTCTTGCAGAGTAGTTCAGCAGGGACTCCTTACTGCTAATCTTACTTCCCGTTCAATACTGTCCCTAACTTGTATGTTTTAATTTTTCAAATTCATTTGAAGGATGAAATTGGCAAACTGATGGATCTCTTCTGATACTTATTTCACTAAGAAATGAAGACAAACCATCTTTACTTGCTGCTGGGAGACTAGCAGAATCTGTTCATCAGGAATTTCAACAATGGTTTTATTATGTATGATTTTGGACTGGCTCTGCTATTAAGGAGGGGGGAAAGAACTAGAAAACCTTCCTCTCTGCCTCTGAAATCCTGAGCCAAGCATGTTTCTGCCGCTTACCTTCCAATTCTCCAGGCTTTCAAGGTCATCTTCCTTTAGAGAACAACAGACAGCCTCGATCCATCTCCACAGGAAGATGACTTGGCTAGCATACAAGTAGCTGCACGTCACTAAGGCTTTTTATAAAACTGCACATTCAGAGGTGGAGCAAAAAGGGCTTCCAAGATTTGATAAGAGTGGAGGGGGGAATTTAGGGTCAGCATTGTACCAATTCGTTCACACCAGAAAGTATTTGAAATTTCTGCCAGGGGCCTTGGGGAGGTTTCTTCCTGCTGGGATGCAGCCAATCTTAAAACAACAACTCATTAATTCTAGGGATTTGAGATGTTCTACTGCCAAAAAATTAAAAAATCTTATCTACCTTCTTCTTCTGGGCCTCATGCATTCCTGATTCACACCTCAAACTGTGGTCTTCATGCATCTCAACAGAGCGACAGTTGTTCTTCCCCTACTTTGTTAACCCCACCACTGAAATTTGTTGCAGAAAGGGGAGTATGTAGCATTTCTCTTGCTTGAAAAGCCTTCAAATGGCTTCCTTGCATGTGGAAACCTGGCCAGTGCTCTCCTGATATGTGTTCTCCTTTAAAATTTAGGAATATTAAAGAAAAGCAGGATACAATTATAGTTAGTCCTACGCAATTAATAGCTGTGCTAAGGATCAGTATGGAACACCATTTTATCCAGGTAGTGAGCATCTAATGGCCAGCCTTTTGTCACACAAAAATCTGCCAGTGTATAGAAAATAGGAAGTGTCAAGCAGATACAGCCAGCAAGGATTAGAGAATCTAAGAAAACTTCATTAATCTGGGAACTACTGCAACCATATCAATTAGTTCATACTTCTGTTTCTCACTAGTGTGTGTAGATGAGACAGTAACCTCCCAAAGCCCAGCACAATACTTACAGTAGTTTTTATTTTAAAAAAGAAAAGAGAAGAAAAGTGGAACATAATCTATTTTCTGCTCCATGAAAAATCAGATTTTATGCATGCAAATTAAATTTATTTTGCATATTTTTTTCTATTTCTTCTAGCCATGGAGAGAAGTTATTTAAAAATCAGTGGAAGCTCCAATAGACCTGCACCAGGCACAGCTCACATTTTAAGCTTTCACTCAGAGTATTAGTAATTTATCTTGTTAAAAACACAGATAATAGTGCCAGATGCCATGTATGGTATGAGAGAGGCATAGACCAAATATATCCCAGCTAACATATTGAAACCCAACAACTGGTGTTCCTCTGCACATTCATCCCCAAATAGTAGCAGTGTGGCAATTTTAAAAGATTATGTTGGGACCTGGGGGATTCATCTTAGCCATGATCTCTCTGCCTATTCTATTTCTGGCACAATTCCTCACTAACAAGAAACCATCAGTTTGGTACCCAGTAGCCCCTGGGACTGGTGAGAAGGAAGTGCAGACACTCACTAATCTGCAGTTGCCGCTTGATGCGCTCCAGATTCCGATCCCGGTATTCAGATTGTATGGAGTTGCACTTATTGATAAGATCCAAGAACTGCTGGGACAGGATGCCATGCTGAGATAAAAATGGAAAGAAGGGATTAAGCACACCTCTCCGGCCTCCTTCCTAGCCCCTTATCCAGCTAGTTATTAGGCAGCTTCTCACCTGGGTTCTCTTCATGCGGGTGTTGATGGAGTTTCTGTTCTCATCTTCCTCATCCTTCTTTGGCTCAATTTCTATATTTTATATAAAAAAGAGGGCTATTAACTGAATCGCTCTTCTAGACAGTTGTCTTAACCCCAAACTGCTCCAAACTTCAAAATGAACTGAAAGCCCTTCCACAAGCTGAGAGCAGAGACAAGGAGCTCTGATAGGCAGCCCTTCCACTTTTACTTAATAAGACCACATCCTTCACCCACACTCACTCTTAAGGCGGGTTCGGATGTCTTTTGCCAACTCTTTGATCTCATCACGGAGCTTTTGTAAGTCTTGCTTCATGCCTGGAAAACAAGAGGGACAAAAATTCAGAAGCTGGTACTGGGCTGAAGGAGGATTAGCCTCTTGCTGTGGGTATTTTAAAGGTTTACATTTATGTGTTGCCCACACATGTATGTGTTTCTTTACCGCAACAATGTTCTGCGAGCCATGTGATCATACAATGATGGCTATCTACCCTGCTACCAAGTGACAGGATTTGCCCAATTTGTTGCCAATTCACTGTCAAGTCATAGCACTTCTTTAATAGCTTATACAAAATTAGGTCTGTTCCACCCCATTACCTTGGCCGAAACCTAATCATTTTCCACCTACAATGCTGCAACCTCTCCTCCATGATATCTCAGTTCTCTCACTTTCCCCCTGAAATCCAATGCCCAAATTATTCATCTGCTGTTCTAAACATGTTGATGTCTGACTGCAGATCCTTCTGTCTTCCCAGTTCTTCTTTAAAATATATTTACGGCTTGCCCCATTATCCTTTAACATTATTTGTTACACCTCAACCAGAATGACTTCCACTTCTCCATACTTACCCTCATCTGACTCAAGATATTCTATTTTCTTAGATGACTCCTTCTATTTCCCATGTGGGCCTCCTTTTCTGAATATCCACACAGAATCATATCTCCCCCTTCAAATTATTTTCTAAAATTCACCTTTTTTATAAGGTCTATGTCTTGTCATTCAACTGTGATTCCTACTTTAACCATACTTTAAATTTAGAGTAAGCGTGGTGTAGCGGTTTGAACACTGGATTATGACTCTGGAGAGCAGAGTTCAAATCCTCACTTGGCCACAGAAACCTACTGCGTGATCTTGGGCAAATCACACACTCTTAGTCTCAGAGGATGGCAATGGCAACCGCCTTCTGAGGAAACTTGCCAAGAAAGCTCCATGATATGCTTGCTTAGGGTCACCATAAGTCAGAAATGACTTGAAGGCACACAACAACAATAACAAGAATGTGGAACAGTGCTTGTCCCTATTCGTCCCCCATTATCTTTGGATCTGTGTACATCACTTGTGTAACTTTGTAAGTTGCCATGACACTGATGGCACAAGTATCATCTGGCGCAGTCCATAGTCTGGTCTGAAGGCACATGAGATAGCCAGCTTGCTAAAGCTGGTCGGAGACTGCTCAATACTTGGATGGGGAACTGCATGGGAATTTACACACATCACTTTGATACAATAAACAAATACAAGGGGTCAAAAATAAAATTCTAATGCAATTCTAATTCTGTACATGTCTACATTATGATATTTAAGTATCATTCAACTCTGCCCTAAAATCTCACTTTTCTCCAACCCTTCTCTGTCCATTGCCTTCTGAATATCTTCTGTCCATGTATGCCTTTATATGGTCTCACACTCTGCTGTTTTACCAACCAGCCATCCTCACCACACCAACTTACTATCCTCTGGGAGTGGTGTGGCCAAAATTGTAGTCTGCTTTTTCTCTAGATCTTTCACTTTATTCTCCAGAGTCCTTAAGGCTTCACGAATGCCTCGTGTCTGAAAATGAATAAAACAAGAAGGGTTACATCTGCCTTCTCAATCCTCTAACCTCATTTTGAAGTGCTAAGGATTTTTATTGATACATGAGTAATCTTTACTTCTTCACTCCCAAATTTCTCCCTTTGAGGCTGGCCATTAATTGCATCCCCAAAAAAAGGAGGCAGAGAAGGAAGTACAGTAAACATACTATCTTTCCATTGCCAGTAGCTCCACCACCTGAAGAGATGGGCTTTCTGTCATGCATCTCTTGCTGCTACTAATTAGAAACCACCACCACAGCCAGCCTTCTCATCTATATTGTACATCTGTTTACACAAACAGAAAACATAATCAGTCTGTTCCAGAAGACTCCAGAAGCAATTCGGATGATTTGCCCCCCATGTGTAATCAGCCACTTGTGCAGGCACTACTGACGACATTTCAGTGTAGTGTAGTGAAAATTGTTCATGGGTGGTGAAGTCCACATTTGCCCATGTCTTCTGTGCTGCACTTACAGTTGGCCCTCCACATTTGTGGCTCTGACTTTTGTGGCTTTGATTATTTGTGGCTTTGATTAATATGTTCTCCCTAGGAATCTCTACTTACTCCAGTGCAACTCTACCAAACACTACAGTTGTGCTGGAGAACCTACAAGTTCTTACAGAAAACACTCTCTAGGCATTTGTAGGTCCTCCAGCATGATTCTATTATCAACTTCTGGCAGATGTTGACCACAGAGTTATCCTAGAGAATCCGGAGATTCCTAGAGAGGTGTTCTCTTAGGTAAAAAGAATAGTTTTATTTTATTTGCAGTTTTTCCATATTCATGTGGGTCCTTCACCCTTAACCCGGCGGATATGGGGGGATTACTGTATTATTAAATACAGTTGATCAAAGCCAAAAAAAAAAAAACCCTCTCAAAGAATCTAAAACTGAATAATACATTGAAGCAGCATGTAATCACTAAACAACAAAATTCATAATTTTAATATTATTAAAAACCTGAGAGAGGAGATTTATTTATTTAGTATTTGTATGCTACCTTTCTCCCAGAAGGGATCCAAAGCAGGTCACAGATAAAAAGATTTTAACAAACTACAATAAAATTTAAAACAATCAAAATCATGTGAGAATGGCTTAAAATCACATAAAAATATACAAAAGTCAAAAACACCTACTCCTTAAAAAACTATCCTGATATAATTATATATCAAACACCTGCTTAAATAAAAACATCTTAGGTTGTTGATGAAAAGCAAGCAGGCAGGGGCCAGCCTAGCCTCCTGTGGAAGTGCACTGCAGAGGGTAGGAGCAGCCACCTCATGTCCTTACTAAGCAAACCTGTGATGTTGGTGGGACCAAGAGAAAACCTTCTCCCGAAGTTCTAGCAGGTTCATATGGGGAGATACGGTTCTTCAAATAATCTGGACCTAAGCCGTATAGGGCTTTATAGGTCATGATTAGCACTTTGAATTGTGTCCAGAAATGAACTGGTAGCTAATGAAGTTGTTTAAACAAGGGAGTTATATGCTCCCTATAACTGGCCCCAGTCAGCATTCTGGACCCGCTGAAGTTTCTGAACAGTTTCCAAAAGCATCCCCATGAACAGTATGTGACAGTAGTCCAAACAGGATGTGACCAAGGCATGTGTCACTGCAGCCAGATCTGTTGTCCCAAGAAACAGGCACAGCTGACACACAAATTTTAACTGTGCAAATGCACTCCTGGCCACTGCTGAGACCTGATCATCCAGGCTCAGAGCTGAATCCAGGAGAACACCCAAACTACTTGAAAGATAATAAATAAACTCCATGAGAACATTTCGGGGAGAATATTTGACACTCAAGGCACAAACACAAAAAAGCTCTCTCTATCTGCCTATGCTTTCTACAGCTTTAGATCAGATCAGATAATCACATCATATGTGAGCAGGATAAGAGAATAAGACAAAGGTCAATGAGAAGTTTTTTGGGGAAGAGCAAAAAGAAATCCTATTATACTAGTGGGTGTGCATACACACACTCTCTCTCTCTCACACACACACACCAAAAAGACAACTCCCCAAATGCTCAGAAAAGTGATAGTACCGTCATGAAGAATTCATCAGTGGGATCCGAAAGGTCATTAAATTTCCCTGATCCAGGGCGTGTGACCAGAGCCTCAAGTTCTGCATTTTCACTGTCCGAATCATCATCCTTCTGTAAAAAAGAGATGTGGAAAAAGATCAGATGTGCCTATGCAAGCATGTACAGTTCACATGTGGCCAAGGAACAGAATAGGACACAAAGAAGGCTCTCCCTTTTAAGGCCACCATTATTTATCTACAAACACATCTGTTCTGTTATTTAACTACAGAGAAGTTCTTAAACAACCAATAATGAAGAACAGCAATTCAAAATAATTAAGACCAATGATTTTATTCTGTGCAGAAAGAATATTTTACAGGACTAAGTGGGGGGATTTTTTTTTTAACATTTCAAGGTTGCTCAAAACCCTGACACAACATAAGCTGACCTGGCATCAAGCTAACAGTTCTGTAGAACAGATGGTTTGGCTTTGCACCTGGTAGCTTCACATCCTGGTCTTCCTCCTTGTACTGTGTCAACATACCCCCCCTGCACTTATAAAACATTTTTGGGAATTGTACGCAACATCTTACTATCAAAGGAAGCATGAGAAACTGCCAAAGCGTTGGTGAATCCCAACCAGATTTTCATCTGAACATATGAAAGCTTAGCAGGTAGAGCTGACAACAGCATCAGTGGTGGATAACCAAGTACATTGACCATGTACTGTGAAGCAATTATGCTTACTACAAACCATGATAGTATGAAATGTGTTTTTCAGGTGTATTTAACTGAAAGCTGGTGATAATAATGAGATGTATAACTAAACAAAGTTGTGAACCTACAAGATTTTCTGGCTGAGTTAATTGCCTCGCATTATCCCATGTGGAAGTCAGTTTGGCCATACTGTCTTACTACATTACAAAATGAGATGTCAAGACAATAATTTGTTCACATTTAGTTTCATACAAAATGAAGAGTAAAATCTCCAGTTAGCAAAACTGGGCAATGACATCTCCTTCCTTAGAGGGCCTTCTTCTCTCAGTATGTTATTTCAAGCTATCGTACTATCACATTGAAAACGGAAAGTGATAATACTGTGCACGTGACAGATTTGTGATGAAGACCTCAAACAAAGCAGATAAGGTCTCCTTGGGGTACTAACCTCCTATGTATGTTGGTTGCCTTCCACTTGGTCTCAGATTCCTACTCATGGCCAGAAGGAGAATTTTAGCCCACCTGCTTGCTTTAGAGGATGGCTAAAACATGACTTACAAGTAGGGCTACATACATATGTGTTAAATATATAAAACACAAACAATGCAGCTTTCTAAGAACATTACCTTTCAGTTAAATGTACCTGAAAAGCACATTTAATAATATCATGTTTGGTAGTAAACATAGTTGCTTCAAAGTACATGGTTGATTAAACATCTCAGAAGATGAAAAAAGATGGGGCAATGTTTCTATTAGTGAAGATTGGTGCTTCAGTATTCTGCATCCCTGTCATACTGTGTTATGTAAAATGGTGTGTGTGTGTGTGTGTGTGTGTGTGTGTGTGTGTGTATATATATATATATATATTTCTGTTCTGTCACATATACACCTTCTCCCTAGAAAACTCAGAGTGTAATAACAGACACTCTCCCAGATTTTCTCCAGCTCCAAACACAGGAATAAATATGGAGCTCAGCTGCTAAGCTGTATGGAAAAAGCTTGGAATATGAGATGGCCAAGAAATATGGGCATCCATATTTCTGACCCTGGGATCCACCAGGGACTATGCCACACTTTCCAAATGACAACAGTACTGACCAAAATGTCACATTTTAAAAATAAAACACTTCCGAGTGATTATATCTCTAAAATAAAGTGTGGGGGGCAAACCTTGTTTCTAAAAACTGTACCCTAGAAGTCTACAATTTTGGGAAGAAAAAAATCAGCTGAATCTTTTTGCAACCCTCTGGGAAGTTCTCAGGGTTACAAAAATGGTTAAGGGGCACCTGAGCTTTATATCTCCCATAAACTACCAGTCTCAATCCACAAATCAGTAAAACCCTGAAGTGTACCAGTCCTCCTCCTTAGCTATTATTATTAAATTAGTACCCTAGCTTTTGGCTAAAGTACACATGGTGAATTACATAAAACTAAATAAAATAAATATACTGTCCAAAAGCAGAAAAGAAGCAATGACAGCTAGAAACTAGCAGCACTTTTAAGAGCAGAAATGTGTGTATATAGATATGTGTGAGTGTGTGTGAGATGCATTTTCTGGGTCAAATTTCTCCCGTCACCTTTAAGCAGGATCTACCTGGTAGACACTGGTGGCGAAACACCGCCAGTGTCTACCGTTGGCCAACACAGCGCAGCAAAAAAGAAGCCACCTACAGTGGCTTCTTTTTTGCGGCACTGCAAGCAGGAAGGGACACCGTCATGACATCACTTCTTGCCAGAAATGTCTGGTCGCTTTACCTGGCATCATGGTGGCCTCCGTATAGATGGGAGGCCGCCATGATGCTGGCATCCATACATATGAGGGTTTGGGAACATGCGGTTGCTGCACGCTCCCAAACCGTAAAATCGCTGCTGCCACGCCACAAAGCACCTGTGAACCAGGCCTCAGATTTGAAACCAAATTTTGAGGTTGCCACTCATAGTTAAGAAGGAACTCTTTTACTGTAATTATATTTAGTATTGCCGTTGATGTAAAATAGAACTACAATTAAGCAGGTAGATTCTTGTGAGCATGCACAGTACTGTGACCCCTGGCAATTTCATTAACATGGTTAAAATACTGGGGACATAAATCTTCCAAATCATTGGAATAAGGGTATGACTTTCACTTTAGGTGTAAGAGGTCCCAGATTGAAATTCCAGATGGACCCTATTTTTAAGAGCCACTGTATAGTGGTTTGGGTGTTGGGAGTAGGACTCTGGAAGATCATGGTTCGAATCCCAGCTCAGTCACAGAAACCTACTGGGTGACCTTGGACAAGTCACATGTTCTTAGCTTCAGGGGAAGGCAATGGCAAACCTCTTCTGAATAAATATTGCTAAGAAAACCCTACGAAAGATTTACCTTAGGGTCACCATAGGTCAGAAACAACTAGAATGTACACCACAAGTTCTATGTTATGTTTTTACTACAATCCGCCTGCTGTATGGGTTAATTACTCTAAAAACATTGCTGTTGTAGAACTTTCTCTCCTGGTTTTTTTCAGAATAATTATTCTGACAGTTCATAACCCTTGCCTTTCGAAGCCTCAATATTGTGCCAAGTCAGATCTGAAGTGAAGTTGGGCATGCAGATCATCCCTACAGCTGCACTTCTCAGTCACTCAGTGCAAGATATCCTTGACAGCTTCTGAGTTGGAGTTGAAGAGTAAGAAACTTTTTTGCAATCACATTATACCTGCAAAGGTGAGCACAAGTGGTGGATCATTCTTCAGTTCCATGTTCAACAGGAAGGCTGGAGCTCTTCAGACTTACCAGAGAGAGTGCAATACTTACTACAGCAGCTATACCATGTAGATCCCTGTTTTATCCCAAGCACAAAGCTCAGTTCTGCAATATGCTAACATCTGTTAGTACAATACTTTGCTCACTTACTTATTTAGCAAGAGTGAAGACAGCCCTGCTCTTTGAATTAGAAATATAGTGAGCCCTTGGTATCCACTGTGGTTTGTTTCCAAAATCAAGGTTTGTTTTTTGGAATATTTTCAAGCCGTAGATGGTTAAATCCGTGGATAAGGAATTTGTGGATACAGGGTAATGACTGTACTGTATCAAAAAACAAGAATCAGATAAAAATTCCAGAGAATCAAATGACGCCAGAAGACATCATGAACTGTCACAACACTTGGAAATCTAACTAACTCAACTGCGGCATAAATTTTCAATGGCCAATTTCCTTCCTTTATCTGTCTGCATCTATATAGGTGGTAAGAACATTACTACTATTTAATTAAGGCTTCATGTTGTAGCCTAATAACATTTAACCACAGACGATGATTCAGCCAAATTGGTGAGACTGAACCAGAGTGGCATACAACTGTGCATGGTTCACAGATGTGCCAGCTCCCTACCTACATATGGAAAATGTGATACAACTGACTACTAACTAGAACAGGAAAAGGGAGGGAATTGCAAATATTTTGGACCTCAATGTGTAAAAACTACAGGCAAGTGTAGCTGATACTTGACAGTTCAAGTCAAGGATAACATACTTTCAAATCTGGATTGTCTATTATAATAATAATGGGAAGTGGGAAGACAAAACAAAGTCAGAGAAACTAAAACCTTTGGAAGGTAAAGACTATATGAGCTTCATGTTGACACAAAGCAAATAAGCATATCTGCGGATTAAACAATGTTCACAAGGCAAAACAAAAGCAAAAATCCAGATGTAGCATGAATACAATGTATAAATAATTACTTTTGTAACAAGACATCTGGAAACCTTGTCCAACCTTTATTTGTGGGAGAATCAAATTTGGCCTCTCCATTTCTTTCACAACTAAAATCCATTTCCAAACCCATTGTAAGCAAGTTCTTAACCCAATGTTAGTGACACAAGGAGTTCAGAGCAACATTTATAGGGACTAATCCAGATTAGAAGCATAGAATCATAGAGTTGGGAGAGACCCTAAGGGCCATCCACTCCAACCCCCTGCCATGCAGGAAATCTCAATCAAAGCATCCCCAGCAGATGGCCACCCAGCCTCTGTTTAAAGACCTCCAGAGAAGGACACTCCACTACACTCCAAGGGAGTTTGTTCCACTGTCGAATAGCCCTTACTGTCCGGAAGTTCTTCCTAATGTTGAACTGGAATCTCTTTTGCTGTAGCTTGCATCCATTTTCCAGGTCCTAGTCTCTGGAGCAGCAGAAAACAACTTGCTCCCTCCTCAATATGACATCCTTTCAAATAGTTAAACAGGGCTATCATATCACCTCTTAACCTTCTCTTTTCCAGGCTAAACATCCCCAGCTCCTTAAGTCGTTCCTCGTAGGGCATGGCTTCCAGACTTTTCACCATTTTAGTCGCCCTCCTTTGGACATGCTCCAGTTTCTCAATGTCCTTTTTGAATTGTGGCGCCCAGAACTGGACACAATATTCCAGGTGGGGCCTGACCAAAGCAGAATACAGTGGCACTATTACTTCCCTTGATCTAGACACTATACTGTACTTTTATTGCTGCAGCCTAAAATTGCATTGGCCTTGTTAGCTGCTGCGTCACACTGTTGACTCATGTTCAACTTGTGGTCTACTTGGACTCCTAGATCCCTTTCACATGTAGTCTTGTTCAGCCAGGTGTCCCCATCCTATATCTGTGCATTTAGTTTTTCCACCCTTAGTGCAGTACCTTACATTTCTCTGTGGTGAATTTCATTTTATTAGCTTTGGTCCAGCTTTCTAGTCTATTCAGGTCATCTTGAATTTTGATCCTGTCCTCTGGGGTATTAGCTATTCCCCCTAATTTGGTATCATCTGCAAATTTGATAAGTATGCTCCCAATTCTGTCATCCAGGTCATTGATAAAGATGTTGAATAGCACTGGGCCCAGGACAGAGCCCTGTGGGACCCCACTGGTCACTTCTCTCCAGGATGAAAAGGAGCCATTGTTGAGCACTGTTTGGGTTTGGCTGGTCAACCAATTACAAATCCATGTAACAGTTACTTTATTTTTGTAACAATTCTGTGGAGGAAAATTAGTTTGAGACAGTGGTTGATCCAAGGTCACCTGGTGAGGTGTACAGTAGACCTTTCAACACAGGTTTCTCCAGTCAAAGTATGGCACTCTGGATTGAGCCTGGATTGAGAATGATTGAAATCAACAGAATTTAGCCATGGCCTGTTTAAGTTACATTGGTTTCAGTGGGTCTAACTCAACGTACATACAATTGTATCTTGATCCAAAATCTCTACCAAAATAATTAGATTGTTCTGGCAATTGTTGGTTGGTTTTGTTTGGTGTGTGACACCATTATACAGTATGGCTGTAACTAGAAAAATTAACATCTCAGGAACTTCCCCTTTTATTGCCAAAAATCCCCAGGGCTCAAATGTGATCTATCATTGCCTTCCCCTGAGAACATGCGACTTGTAAGAGGTCACCCCTGGGCTTTATGGCTGAGTGGGGAATTGAACCCTAATCTTCAATACCAGGAGACAATAAGTAGAAGACTGGGAGTAAGGCAATGGGAGGCCAGTTTTGTCTGAGGGTAGTTTAATGGGTCCGAGAGAGTCTAGCAGCACTTGTTAGGCTGTCTAATGTGGGTGGTGTAAAGTGTGTAAAAATGCAAATAGTCCCTCGTGTCTAACTGGCATTTATTTTTTCCCCTTGCTCCAGCGACCACCATCATCTATGTGTCCGTTGGCTACAATTGTTTTCTTTTCTTAAGGAAGTAGCTTAAGGACCACCGCTCTGAGTAGCACTAATCTAGAGGAAGAATGGAGTAGATTAAGATCCACTCAGGAAGGCAAATCTGGGAGAGTGTAAATAAATAAGAGGCTACAGCATGTGGCTAACTAGAAGTGCATATGCGCTGCAGAAATCATCCAGTCTGACACGGCTTTAACTACGGTGGAATTCTGGGAATTGTAGCTCTGGTGCCACCATTTTACTGTGTCATTGTATTTAACGGGGCTTGAGCATCCATGGATTTTGTTATCCCCCGGAGTCCTGGAACCAAACCCCAGTGGATAACAAGGGCCCACTGTATTTCTGCAGTGTGGATACGGACAGATCTACACTGTAGAAATAATGCAGTATGACACCACTTTACCTACCATGGCACTATTTGGCAGAGAAGGCTCCAGACCTTGCTAAATGACCCATCCCAGGCTGGAGTCATGCAGGGCGACCAGATGTCCTCACTGCAAAGGAGGACAGGCACCACAAAATGGAGGACCTTTAAGAAACATGGAAGGCAAATAAAAGCTTGAAACACACATATGAATTCATGCTTCTTGGTCATGTTCAAGATGGAGGACATTTTGGAATTCCCCCTGGACAGAAATGTACTGGAAAAGGAGGTTGTCTGGGAGCCACGGCAGTTAAAAGTGGTGTCAAAGTGCGCTATTTCTACAGTGTGGATGATGCTCCCAGAGGTGAAACTCCTCCCTGTTTGCCTTTCGTCGGCAAGCTAAGACGTTTTTATTTAAGCAAGCGTTTAAAACATGAGCACACCATGGTGGGCTTTATATTGCGCATGCGCATTTGTCATGCCTTTTAAATTTTGTGTATTTTTAATGTTTTCAGATGGTTTTAATTTATAAGTACAAGGCGGCATATAAAATATATAAAGCTGGCATAATTTATATGCTGTGTGTCTCCCAGAAGGGACCTGAGGCAGCTCACAGATTAATAATAATAATAATAATAATAATAATGATTTATTTTATTTTAATTTAAATTAATTATTATTATTTTAATCTGTGAGCCGTCTTGGGTCCCTTCTGGGAGAAAGGCGGCATATAAATTAAGAAATACATAAGTGGGATGTAATGGATAAAATGAAAAGGGGCTGAAATGGGGTCATGAGGTACACATTGCAGAAGTAATCCAGTTTGAGACCGCTTTAACTGCCCTGGCTCAGTGCTAGGGGATCCTGGGAGTTGTAGTTTATTGTGGTGCCAGAGCGCTTCTCTGACAGAAGGCACAAAGGTCTCACAGACACTACAGTTCCCAGAATTCCCTAAGCACTGAGCCAGGGCAGTTAAAGCGGTCTCAAACTGGATTATTTCTGCAGTCTGTTTTGGACCTCTCATTAAACAGCGCACTTAAAGCAGTTTCAAACTGGATTATTTCGGTAGTGTGTCAGAACTGAGGAAAAAGAAAAGGGGGTGGAAAGAAGGGCAAGAAAAGCTGTAACGGGGGGAGGGGGGCTATGAGGAGAACAGCCGACGGTGCAAAAAAAAGAGGGAGGGGGAGAAATGAAGGAAGGGCGGGGCCAGGGCGACCGTTGTGGGCGTGGCCAGGCGCGCGGAGATAAAGAGGGTGCGCGCGGGGCTCCTTACCTCTCTGAGCTCGCGCGTCCGGTCCCTCATCTTTTCTTTTTTTTTCTTTGTTCACAACTCGGTCAGGAAGCGGTGCGAGGGAGGAGGGGGGATGAGAATGCCCAGACTGCGCAAGCGCAGAGAACGCTCGCTCGCGCTCCCTCTCGCTGTAGGCTCCTCCCCCTTTCTCGCGCTGAGGCACTTCCCTCTCGCTGTATAGTTATGCAGACCATGTGCCCCCGCCCCGTCCTGCGCATGCGCTTTAGCATTTTCGCCTTTGGCGCGCCCGTTTTTTCCTTATTTCCCCTCAACTCTCGAAAACGAGAGGAGGGGTGACCCGGAAGTGTTAAAACCCATAATAATCCAAAGTTTGTGCTAACGATGTTTATCACGAAAATTATCTCTCCCTCAGTTTCTTCTTTCATATTTCCAAAATGGGTTTAATTTATTTGACAATTAAACAAACAAACAAACACAAAAAAGGGAACCGGAAGTGACGTCAAACCCCCAAATTGGGAAAGTTCACCTCTGCTTCAATAGGGCGGCTACCGGAAGTTGTAAATAAAACAATACCAGTTGATAATAAGCACTGTAGAGCTATTCTGAGTTATAGATTTCTAAGTACCAAAGCACCTACTTAAATTAATCGGGACAAAACAAGTGAAGCTGCAAACTTCCAATGTATTAATTACAATCTTGCAAGAAGGGTGTCTCAGTCAAGTAGGCACACCTGTCCCAAGTTCTACACAATATTTATAAGCCATTTTTCTGCTGCAGTTTTCTTTACCTCAGCTTTCACTGGCTGATATAACAAACTTTTAGAAACTCCCATTATGCGTGCATTTCCCTCAACAATTAGCCCCTGTTAACAAGTGAACAAACAAGTGTCAGAACTGATAGGAATGTGCCCTGTCCAACAAGCTTGCGAATTTTCTCTTTGTGCTTTTTAAAACAAATACATTTTCCCCAGAGGCATAGCTGTGTGAGTCAGGTGGAGCAAAAAACAAGAGTCCTGAGGCACACTGAAATCGGAACACCCCTATTCAGATACAATAATACAGGCTTAATAGAATTAAGGCAGTTTGGTACCATTTTAACTACCTTTGGAGTCCTAGGACTTGTATTTCTGGATTTATATCCAGGCTTTTCCCCAAAATGGGCTTTGAGGTGGCTTACAATAATTTCAAAAGGATACAGCTAAAACATTAATGTGAAGTCAAAGGCTTTCATGGACAGTCATGTCTGACATGACAATTTCATTGTTTATAAGGATATAAAATGCTAATGAAACTAATCTAAACAAATAAGCAAACCATTTTGAAACAAGTACTGAAAATTTACATTCTCTGAAGATGGCAGCCACAGATGCTGGCAAAACGTCCGGAATAAACTCTTCTAGAACATAGCCACATAGCCCAAAAAACCCACAAAAAGCTATAAAATATGAATTGTAAACAAAAATCCATCAGTAGAGGTTATCACACGGGGACAATTGGAAGTGTAAATGGGGTTTATTCCGCAAAAACACACATTCGCAATAAAGGTTTTCACATGACGTTGCGATCAAAAGTGATTAAAGCACCATTAACTTGGGCATAACCAGGCAATAAACAGTAACAAATCATTCACGGGAAAATCCTTGAGTGATTTGCTGCTGTTTATTGCTTGGTTATTCCCTGGTTATTCCCAGGATAATGACCGCTGTGTATGAAAATCTTAACCGCGCTTTAATAGTAATTGCGCGATTTCCATGGGATACACCCTGTTTAAACTTCCAATTTCCCCCCGTGTGATAAACACTATACAGTAATACCTCAACATGGTATGGTAGTTAAAGCAGTGTCAAACTGCATTAACTCTGCAGTGTAAATGCAGCTCCAGTGCTGTGCCACTTATTTTTATTTCATCCTAAATTTGTGGGTATAGTATGTGCACGTTGTAAATTAATTTGCAATAAACAAAGATGGAGGTGTTTTTTTTTTAAGATATTTGACTTCATGACAGTCATAATTTGGCCCTTGAGATCAATCTAGCACAAATGCCAGAGCCAACACTAATTGCCCAAATGGAAATCCTATAATATTTTGCTTGAATGCTACTAACAGGGCAACTCCTGCCAATAAACAATCACTTCCACCTGTCTTCTAGAAAAGAGGACAGTCTCATTCCCTCTCCACAGTTGTCTTAGCAAGCAGAAATATAGAAGCCGCTAGAAGATGCAGCAGCAGCTGGGATAGAGAAGGGCCAAAACACACTGCAGAAATAATCCATTTTGAGACCACTTTAACTGGCTGGCTAAATGCTAGGGAATTCTGGGAACTGTAGTATTGGAGCTTTTTGCACTTTTTTTGCAGCTCAGATCTGACGTGACTGTGGGTCCAACAATGCGAATTCAAGTGATAACATGATGTGTTATCACACGCGATTCCTTTCTATGGGGGCTCCTTCCCTGGCGCTTCCACAGTGATTCCAAAGTGACCCCCTCATTTTGGTGAAATCGGTAACAAGCGAATTCACAGAAATCGCTTCCAAGCTCACTTCGCTTTCACTCCGAATTGGTCTGGTGTGGAACACAACTTTGCTTCTGCTCTGGTACACCACCGCAAACCCAAGTTGGGTTGCAAATTTCCCATGATGCAGTGCTGCAATTTTCCACCATTTCCTTTCGGTGGTCCTTTCACTTTCAGGGCAACTTTCAGGGCAACTAATTTTTTTGGAGTGTGTGTGTGTGTGTGCATGAATGTGAATATACAGATATGTATGCCTATTTATCTATGTATCTATATGTGTGTGTGTTGAAATGGAAGGGAAAATAAAAAGGGGGGATGTACCACTTTCCCTTTAGTCAGCTCATGTTGTTCAAATGTATCAAAAGAGATACTTTTCATGCTGGGAGCTGCAGTCTTCAGCAGTCCTGCAACTACAACTATATCCTTTGCCAGCTACCCTGTTCAATGTTGTTTCCCAATGGTCAGGACTCTGTAATAAGGCTTCACTTTGGTTTCTTAGTATTTTCAAGTTTAAATACAGAAATAACAAATTTGGGGTTCTAGAGGAATCAGTCTACCTTCTGTCTGTCTCAGAGATACTGATCTAGCCATCCCTCTTTATCTCTATGCTGTGTAGGTACTGAAGTTAGTAAAGCAGTGGTCCCCATACTGTGTGTTTTAAGGAATTTGGGACTTCAGCTCCCAGAAGCCTCAGGTATGCTGGCCAGTAGTCTGGGATTTTAGGAGCTGAAGTCCAAAATCCCTTAAAGAGCACAGCTTGTGGACCACTGTTTTAAAGGAATATATTATTGTCTTTTACTACTGATTGTCTGCAATCAGGAAGGGTTTCTGGTTTCTACTTTCAGTAGCACCTTTAAGATTAACTTAAAGACGTTGGTAGCTTGAGCTTTCCTAGACATGAGCCTACTTCCTCAGATGAATGTTTGCAAACATGCATCTGAAGAAGTAGGCTCAAATCTTGGAAAACTCATAGTACCAACATTTTTCTTTCAGGCGTTCTGAAACAGGATGACCAAATGTCCTCTTTTCCAGGACATGACCTACATTTCAACCTTCTGTCCAGTTCTAAGAAGCATGAATTTACATTTTTATATGAGTAGTTATAACTTGTATTTTGGAATGCCTTCCATTTTTCTTGAACATCCTCTATTTTATGGCGACTTGACCTCCTTTGTGGTTGGGACATTTAGTCACCCTGGTCTTAAAGGTGCTACAAGATCCCATTGCATACTGATTTTCCGGACTAAAATGTCTTTTGAGTAGAATTCGGGCTTATGCAGTGAAGTAAATTTGTGTCTTGGCATTAGATTCAGGGAAGGGAACAAGAATGTATGGTTGTCTCCAGAGAGCACTAGCCTCAGAAACTAAGCCAAAAAAAATGAATAATGAGATTACTTGGGGTAATTTTTGCCAATATATAGACAGGGGTAGATAGTTGATGGCATTCTGTTAGGTATGCCCTGAAAAGAAATTGGAATACATTGCTGTTACAAACACTTACTTTATTAGGGAATTAAGTCACTACAGCTCTGTGGCATCTCTGTGTTCAGAAGCAACATGTCACTTACTACTAGCAGCTGGGTAGCAATGACAGGATACAGGTGTTGCCTTAATAACTTGCTTGTAGGCTTCTTGGAAGGCAGAATTTGGAACTTTCAAAATTAGAATGCTGCCATTTTACACTTAAAACAGAATAGCAGAAAAGCAGCAGATTCATCCTTTTTTAAAAACCTGGAAAATGCAAAGGTCTTTGCCTGGTGCTGAAAAGATAATAACAACTCAGGCACCAGGCAAGCCTCCCTGGGAAGAGCATTCCATTAATTAGCAATCTGCCTGCAGGGTGGGATCTAAAACTAGATGTTCTCTTGAGGGTGGGATGTGTGCCAAAAAAGGAAGCAGTCTGATTTTAGGCAAAGTGAAAATTTGAGTTTCCAGTGGAATTGGCAAAAATGGGGGTTATATAGGTTTGTGGTGTGTGTTTGAATGCACTGTAACCCTTCCAGCTTTGAAAATAATGCAGGCCTAGCAGTTGTGTTGCCTGCTTAAGTGGTGTGCTTGCAGATTTGGAAATAAAACAGAAATTTGCAAAAACCTTCAAAGACCTCAGTTCACTCTTCTTCTCTGTTGCCTTCTCTCATATCACAAGAAAACAGAATTTAGAACAAACCTATGAAATATTCTAGCCCTTGGGAAAGTGAACTGAAACATCTTTTGGGGTGGGCAACATCTAGGTTGGCGGGGTTGATGATGATGTGTGTATGTTTTGCTGCTTTGCAGGTGGAGAAGGGTTTTGGCTTTCCGTTGCTAAGAGGACCGAAGGAGGTTGGCAGCTCCAGCCGTGCGTCAGGCCAGTAGTCCCTTTGCTGGCTGCCTTGGCATTATGCCCTGGCTGTCTGTGTCAATAGCGCAGCCAGTGACTCAGGAGGTTGCAAAGCTCCGTGACGGGAACAGGGATGAATGGAACCCTACAGCCAAGGTGGGGGGCAGAGAGGAGTGGAAGAAGAAGCATGGTTCAGACAGACTGGGTAGGAAGAAGTACAGCTAGGAACTAGCTAGCTGCAATGTTGGACTTCATCCGCAACCCAGTGAGGCATATTTCTAAGTCAGCATGCATCGGCTTGTGCTGTTAACATAAGACAGGAGGTATTGTAGCTTCATGCTGACTAAAGTTTGCCCAAGCAATCCATATAAGTGAATAAGGGCCAGGCCAAGGTATTTGTGTCTAGGGTGAAAACCCAGGTCCCACCCTTTCTCCCATTGCATGTTTGTAGGTCACAGCTGTGGGTCCAGTGGGAAGATTTTTTTATGTAAGTCTGGGAACTGTAGTTTGTTGTGGCACAAGAGCTCACTGACAGAGAAGGCTAAATGTCTCACAAAACTATAGTACCCAGAATTCCCTAGAATTGAGCCAGGGTGTTTAAAATGTTCTCAAACTGGATTATTTCTGCAGTGTGTTTTGGACCTCTGATTAAACTGAAATCTGTTTTTCTCCTGGTTAATTTCAGTAGGGTTTTGTTCATGAACACTTTGGAGATTGTAGGATTCTGTATAACAGGTCAGATCTCCCTGTTTTCCACTACTATACCATAGCCACCTTGAATCCTATTATTGGGGAAAAGACGGGATATACTGTATATGAAATTGATAATGATGATGATCAAAATATACCATATGTTTCAACTGTCTCAACTTCTTAGGGACAGTACCTTGCTGTTTAGTTCTGCTTCCAAGTAAATCACTGTCCTTATTTGGTCCCAGTTTCTACCAGTTACTAGAAGAGCTTTCCCAAGAATGCTGGCAGGGTATATGGAAGTTGTCTCATCTGGAAGTTATGAAGTTGGGGAAGGCTGGCTTAGACTAGACCTAATTGTTTTACCAAAGGCAATCTGCACTCCTCTTTGACTGGCAATATATATTGCCCTCTTCAAAAAGTGGAAATGGGATCATTCTGCTGAGTTAGACCCTGGACCTCTGGATTCACTGTCTAGACCTTCTGGAATGATGGGTTTCTATCTTAGATAGGATTTTTAATATTTTTAGCACTTATTGTTACATATTTAATTTTTCAGTATTCATTTTTCTTCCAGAGTCTCAAGAAATTAAATTTTAGTGTGAGTAATGGGTGGCTGTGCAGAATTGCTAAGCTGTTGCCCTTGGCACAGGCCAGCATTTCACAACTAATTGGGGCTGATGCATGTATTGAACTGTTGATAACCTACTGTGGTGATGATAAAGTTTTGTTTCATAATATATATTTAACCAATAGGGCAAAACATGCCCCTGACTTTTCAAATCGGTGGAAGACAGGAAATTTGCAAAGTAAATGTATATGGTATAAAGTAAGCCTAATACAGCATTTACCAGTGTTAAAGAATAAGGTGTGGAGGGGCTTTAGAAGCATCTTGCGTATGAGATTTGACATGTTCTACTTTCTGTCTTGATTATAATTCTCAGAATCCCCCAGACAGCATAGCCAATGGCCATGCTAGCTAGAGAATTGGGGAAATCGTTGTTATGTGCTTTCAAGTCACTTCAGATTTATGGAGACCCTAAGGCAGTGATGGCGAACCTATGGCATGCGTGCCAGAGGTGGCACTCAGAGCCCTCTCTGTGGGCACATGTGCTGTCGCCTCAGGACAGAGTTTGCCAGAGTTTGTTACTAGAAAGCCAGAGGGACATGGCACTTTGCAGTAAATAAGTGGGTTTTGGGTTGCACTTTGGGCACTCGGCCTCTAAAAGGTTCACCATCACTGCCCTAAGGCAACACTGATGTTTATCACACGGAGGTTTTTGGAGCTTTTTGCCATTCAGATCCGACGTGATTGCAGGTCCAACTATGTGAATTCACATCATAACATGAGTGTGTTATCAGACGTGATTCCTTTCTATGGGAGCTCCTTCCATGGCGCTTCTGAGTGATTCCAAAGTGACTCCTCATTTTGATGAATTTGGAGACAAGCGAATTCACCAAAATCTGCTTCTAAGCTCACTTCGAATTGATCTGGTGTGGAAGATCACTCTGATTCACCCCCCTTGGCCCCCTGCATCCTGCTCCTTCATCCCCCTCCTCCTCCTTCATGCCATCTCGTACTCTCTGCCAACTTGCCACCCATCCCAACATCCCCTGCCTGCTCCTTCATCCCGATCCTGGGCCCAGTGACCCCCCTGCAACCTATCCCATCATCCCCTGCCTGCTCCTGCATCCCAATCCTGGCCCCTGTGACCCCTGCAATCTATCCCATCATCCCCTGACTGCTCCTTCACCCCATCCTGGCTCCAGTGACTCCCTGCCACCTATCCCATCATCCCCTGCCTGCTCCTACACCCCAATCTGCCCCACACTGCCACCCAGCCCATCATCCCCTGACTGCTCCTTCAACCTGATGAAGGATGACAGCTAAGGAGGGGAAGGAGGACAGTGTCCAGAGCCCCATTGAGCATGTGCAAGGGTGCTGATTCAAATTGTTGAACCCTCAAAGTATGTTCTGGTGTGGTAATACAATGTGCACTCACCATGCTTTGCTTGAATCTGCATCACGTGACTTGCCTGGAATCGAACTGACTCCGCTTTCCCCTTGATTTGGAAGGGCAACGGAAGGGCAACCAGGTGTGGTAAAACATCACGTTTTAACGTGAATTCGCATTGCTAGACAGGAGTGACTCCAGATCTGGTGTGAAAAAACATAATGTTTCACGTTGCTAGAATAGGAGTGACTGTAGATCTGAGCTGCAAACCCCCCACGTGTGATAAGGCCCACTATCATGGGGTTTTCTTGGCAATTTTTTTCAGTGGGTTTGCCATTGTCTTCCTCTGTGGCTGAGAGAGTGACTTGCCTAATGTCACCCAGGGAGTTTCCATGGCTGAGCTAAGATTTGCACCCTGGTCTCCAGAGTCATAGCCCAGCACCCAAACCACTAACTACATCATGCCGGCTCCTATATAGGAAATATAGTCCTTCAAAAGTAACATTTTGAAGCTCTGGCATTTCTGTTTGCTCACTTCTTTTAAAATGCAGTAAGCCAGTCTAGCAATGTCTGGGAGTCCTCTTGCTCACTGTGTGGAGTGGATCTTGGTCTTCACCCCCAAAGTCCTGTCTTAATAGCACTATTTTTGAAAAGCAGAAGGGTATGTCATGCCCTCTGCATCAGCTGCCTGAGGCTCACAGTCACAGACCTTCTTGTTGCATAAACAGAGAGGAAACTTCCTTCCAATGTCTAACTGCAATCCCTCTGCATAAATTGTGCATATTTGGCGCCAAGCCTTGCATGCTGCTCTTTCATTTTCAGGAAATGATTCCTGGCAAGTTGAGAAGCATGACATGTTTTCTCTCAGCAGTGAGGCCTTCCTGCCAACTGGGTTGACCAAGAGGCTGGAATCCACAGTCTTTTGGCACACTCAAAATCTTCATCTTATCTCTGCTGTATCCTTCTCACTCTAGCCTGTGACAATGACAGATTTAAAGATCACCAGATGTGAAACCAAAAGATCCAGGAAAGGATGAAGGCATACTTATTTGAACTGGTTTATGATCTGAAAAAGGCCACTGTGATTCAGACCTGTTGCACAACCATTTTAAGTGCAATTTCACAATCCTGGAAGCTGAAATGCTGGACATTTATGTTTTTAAAGGATATACGGTATATGGGATTAATTTACTATAGGACTAAAATGTATGCAATTTAGCAGCCACATGTGTTCCCAAGGCTACATTTGCAATCCCAATTACCCTCAAATATTTATTTCAGTGAAAAGGGGAGAATCACACCTGCAGAAGTCTCCTGTGGGAAGAGGAATTCTAAAACAAGGCAGCTCTTTGTCCCATATTTTGTGTTTCACAAACTAAATTTAAAAACAAGAACACAAAAGTGACTTTCCTATCACTTCTGGTTTCATCAGGAAGGCCTGGTGTGGCCCTGTAGGGTCCAGGGTATGGATACAGGGAAATACCCCCAAGCAAGCCCAGGTTGTCTACTTCTGAATTATTACAAATATATGCAGAAACCCCCTTTTCAAAAAAGATCTCACGCTGAAGATGAGAATTAATAGATCAGTGGGCTGAGTATGAGTCATGGAGGCAGAGGTTTGCTGGCATCTGGGAATTAACAAGAAGAATTTGGCTATGTCTCTTACCGAAGGAAGTGGAACCTGGGAATAAATGTATTTATTTAGGAATGTTAAGTGTAAACATGTCTAGGCAGAAAACTGATGAAAGGTCTTGTAGACTAGTGGCCTTTGAGAACTTGCCTGAAAGGCTGCAATACACAGACTATTCCATATTTTTTGTTCTTATGGCCACCATGATGTATGCTACCTTCCCAACTGAAGGATTTTTATTTCTTAAAAAATGCTATGTTAATAGCTTTTTATTTGTTTTCACTTGCAGCCCTTTCCATTACATATCATGTCATCCTCTAAGAAAAAGGATACCGGATTAGAAATCTGGAGAAGAAAGCATCAGTCCAAGTAAGTGGAAATCAGAAAAGGGACAGTGCAAAAAGTGCGTGTACAAATGTGCATGAGGGCAGGATAGGTTGTAAGACATAGAACAGAAAGGAATGTTTATGAATGTTTGTGATTAGTAAGTAATTTCAGTGGAGGACTAACTTGTAGTAGGCCCTGTGAGCAGTCCCAAACTGGGTCATTGACATATTTTCTGATCCTAGTCATTGTTCTCTCCTCACAGCTATGGTTTAACAGTTGAGCAGGCTGGAAAGGAGGAAACAGGTTCAAGAGATGGAGATCACTGAACTTTAGAATAGTTTATTCATCATTCATTTCATTATTGTCACTGCCAGTCCACCAGGTGGGTGGGGAGAGTGGACCACAAGACCCAGAAAAAGATTTGGCAAGGATGTGGCGCTCTAACTTGGACAGTGGGCATGCTTTGCATGCAGAGAGATCCAGAACATGTTGTAAATGTGGATTTTAATATGTTGTGAGCCGCTTTGGTTGTCTAGTTACAGAAAAGTGGGATACAAATAAAAGTATTATTATTATTATTTATTAGAACACCATCTTCATTAAGCTAATTCTCAGATGTTTATCAACTTTAAAACCAGTCTGTCCTGTTAAATAGGCTATTCTGAACCAAAGTTCTCATAGCAATTCTCAATAGGAAATAAAACATTCAGAACTCAGTAGGAAGAAAACAAAGGACAACAGAAGGGTAATATTGCATAAATGCACAAATTACAGAAAGTAAAACAGCTTGAAGCAGGATAAATCTGCTTTCTATTGTTTGAGGATTATGGTTACACGCTAATTTCAATGAAAGGTCACCCTAAGAAGAGGGCCAGAAGAAAATTAACTTATAGTGAACTTGATTTTTTTTAAAGTTGCTTCATCATTTGCAAATGCAAACCTCTTAAATCTTTAAGTACAGAGGATGCAATAGTGAAGACAATTGTTTTGTTTTGTTGGTTTCACCTATACTAAATGATGGAATTTATGTCCTGTACTAACCCATCTCCATAGAGTACAGTGGACCCTTGTCATACGCTGGGGTTTGGTTCCAAGATCTCCCGTGTATAACAAAATCCGTGTATGCTCAAGTCCCATTACATATAATGAAATAGCAAAATGGTGTCCCTTATAAAAAATGGAAAATCAAGGTAAATTTATACTTTTTTGGAACATTTTCAAACCATCTATGCTTAAATCCGTGTATAAAAAATCCGTGTATAAGAAGGGCCAACTGTATTTAAAACCTGTTGCATTCAGAATTAACAGTAAAAAGTGGCTGGTATCCTACTGATTATGCTCCAATTCAAGTAGATCCATTGGCCCTTATCAGATGAGTGTGGAACTGGGGGTCTTCTGCACTGGGCGATTCGAATTCGCGTTATTTCGCAAAGTACTGTCATACCTGGGAGTCCTTCCGCATTGGCATGATTCAAATTGGCCAATCTGCATTCGCGCGAAGTGCATTCAGTGCAGAATGTTTTGTCACACCGGTGCTCAACATGAGGATTGGCCGATTCGTATCGGCCCCCTCGCACATGCTCAGTGGCCTGCATGGTTGCGACCTTAAACGCTTCCAGGGGAAAGGGGAGGTCAGCAATGACAGCCCGGTAACAGCTGGAGAGCCAGCTCATGCACATTAACAATCGCGATACAACGTACCCTCTCTACATTCCTCTCTGTTTCCTCTCTACATTCCTGCTTGGTTTAACGTTACCATGACCTTCCCTGCAACAAATTAGCATGCCCGGTTCTACGTGTGTGTGTGTGAGTGTGTGAGTATGTATTCTGGGGGGGGGAGAGCAGTTCCAGCGGCTGTCAAAGAGGCTGGATGGCCATCTAGTAAATGGGGATGCTTTGATTAAGAGTTCCTCCTCCTCCTCCTGGCTTGGGCCGCCGTTCAAAGGCCTCCTCCTCCTCCTCCCGCTTGAGAGCAGCTAGCCGGCCCCAGCCGGGAGGAGAGGAGGAGCTGCTGGAACCGGATCCAGCCCCCCGCGCCTCTTCCCTGCCTGGGATGCAGCCAGGGATGCCTCTCGCAGCCGGGAGGAGGAGGAGGAGGCGCTGGAACCCCGCGATTCCAGCGCCCCCCGCGCCTCTTCCCTGCTGGAGCAGCCGGGATGCCTCTCAAGCCGGGAGGAGGAGGAGAGGCTGCTGACCGCGATTCCAGCGGCCCCCCGCCTCTTCCCTGCCTGGGATGAGCCAGGGATGCCTCTCAAGCCGGAGGAGGAGGAGGAGGCCGCTGGACCCCCCCCCCCCCCGCTTCCTGGAACCGGCAAGAGAAAGACCCCCGGAAGTAAAAATTGGAATCTGGGGGTCCTTGCGATGGAATTCAGGACTGGGAGTCACAGAAAACCAGACCCATTCGCACTGAGATCGAACAGAGCCCCAATCCAGGATATCGCCAATCCCCTTATCAGCGCACTGGCCAACACGCTCCAAAAAGAGGAGCCAGTACGCATTCAGTTCGGCAGCTCGAGCATTCACGTGAGTGCGGATTGGGCCATTCGAATGCTGGTATGATGGTATTGTGCGAAATAACGCGAATTCGAACCACCCAGTGCACAAAACCCCCAGTTCCACACTCATCTGATAAGGGCTTTTGACTCAATTGTTGAATGGTTCTCAATACATAGGTAAACTTCATAGATTTAATGGATATGTATGAGTTGCGATTAACCATAGGATCTAGGCCTATGATTTTCTGCTAGGTGAATTGAACCACAGCTGGCATATTCCCTTTTCCTTGACCCCCCCCCCCCCCCCGGAGAAAATCAGAAGAGACAATAACAGTTTCTTGTGATGTCCTAACTCAAGGCACTGGCATATTTAAACTCTTGTAGCGAACAAGCCACAGTCTAAAATCTCATTTTTTCCTCACTACTGGTGGGCAAGTTTAGCAGTCTCAGAGGGCAGATTTTTGCTTCCAAATCAGCCCTTGAAATAGGGAATAAAAGAAGGGGGGAATTGAAGAGGAATTAAAAAATTGAAGTGACAGGACATCTGCTGCTTGTTTTGTATTTTTGGTTATTCCTCCTTCCCTTTTTTAGCTTGAAGAATCCCTTGACCTATGCAAATCTGAACTAAGCTAACTGCTCTTGGAGACCTGCAAGGATTTATTTATTTTTTTCTATCTGGAATTTTTCATAATGGAAGGCACAAAAAGATCTTGGGGGCTGACTCCCTGCGATTTCCCCAAATGTGGAAAACTCAGCTGGATAATTTGTACACTATAACTCTGTACACTTTATATACTATACCTTGTATAAATAAGCATCAGTACCCTGAGTTTGGATGCCACAAGAGCTGTGACTTGTTTCAAATCAGAAACAGGACCACTTCTGCTATTGGGCATAATGAGATAGGCACCCCAAGCAGCAGATTTTGGATATCATGAAAGAGTAGTAAATGGTTGTTGTTGTTGTTAACTGCTCCGACTCATAGTGACCATGTGGATGAGACATCTGCAGGACCCCCTGTCCTCCACTGCTCTGTATAGGCACTGTGACATCTCCGATTGAGTCTATCTGGTGTATAGTCTTCCTCTCTTTCTACTGCCCTCTATCTTTCCTAGCATTAGAAAATTAATTTTTTTAAATGATTCTTGCCTTCTCATGATGTGGCCAAAGTATGACAGCCTTAGTTTGATCATCTTGGCTTCCAGAGAAATTTCTGGCTTTATCTGCCAAGGACCCACTTGTTTGTCTTTTTGGCTATCCATGGTATCCTCAACGCTTCTCCAGCATCACATCTCAAATTAGTTGAATTTCTGTTTATCTGCTTTTGCTTTCTTCACTGTCCAGCTCTCACATTTGTACATTGATTCTAATGTTAGTGTTCAGTTGTATATCTTTACTCTTTAAGATCTTGTCTAGTTCCTTTATAGCTGCCCTTCCCATTCCCAGTCTTCCTTAGATTTCCTGACAGCAATCTCCATTCTGATCAATGTTTGATCCAAGGTATGGGAACTCTTTAACTGTTTCAATTTCCTCATTGTCTAGGTTGAATTTATGTAGTTCTTCTGTAGTCATTATGTTTATTTTCTTTATGTTCAGTATTAAGCCTACTGCTGCATATTTTTCTTTTACCTTTCTTAGCAAAGTTCCAAAATCTGGGATGTTTTCCTCTTACAGTATGTTGTCATCTGCATAGCTTAGATTGGTTATGTTTCTTCCTCCTATCTTCACCCCTGCTTCTTTGGAGTCTAAACCTGCTCTTCTTATGATATTGTCTGCATACAAGTTAAACAAATAGGGTGATAAAATGTAGAGAAGCATAGTTAGACAAAGGCACATTTCTGCTACTCTACTAATTTAAAGCTAGACCCTAACAGGCTTGGCTTTGACATTTTTAATATTTAATATATTTTTTTCCTTATCAAAGGCTGAAGCCTTAGCAAACTTAAATTACCCTACAATTTTCACACATGACACCCTCCCTCTTTGTTCTGTCAAGGGCTGCTGTCCACATGCTCAACTGCACACAAATTATGCAACCAGTGACCTTTCACCCCCACCCCAATTTCACAGGCAAATGAGCCCTGGATGTATCATTAATGGAGGTGTCCTTTTTGTTTATCCCAGCAGGGGGCAGTGCCTCATTCTTTCGTGCAGCAAGAATTCATCCAAAGTAGGAACACATTTGTCAACCAGAGGACATGATCGCACACGCACACAGCCTGGCAGCGCATAGCAGCAGCACATATCCCATAGTACACAAGGAGAAAACCTTCTTGGATGAGTCTGAACAAGCGTAGACCTATGCCACCTCTCAAGCTTTCCTATGTCTCTGACCCGGGGCAAGGTGATAGCTCTGGCGGCATTACTGGGGTTCTACATGAATTCTGAGAGATAGCAATTGGTTATTATAACTATGTGTAGGACAAGGATGTGGGCATGAGCTAGAATTAGATGGGCTGCCTTACTTGAGATTCATGGCAGTGGATTCCATATTTGTATAATCCTCTGTGTTCAAAAATCCTCACAGACATAAAAAGTATCAGAGCATTGAGAAAGAGTTAAATCTAGCTCTTTTCCTTGCTCTATTGCAGACCTGCACAACATACAGACTGGAGGCTGCATGTGGCCCGCCAAAGGATTTTGGGCAGCCCATGAGGATGTGAACAATTCCAAGGCTCCTCTACCATTCATCCTTCTCCTGAGGAGAGTGCCATGGAGAACAAAGGTTCCTGGACCACCTGGCTTTCTCCTAAGGAAAAGGATGACTGGAGAAGGAGGACAGCCAAACACCCTGCAAGGCTCCTCTGTTATATGGCTTTCTATCGAAGAGAAGGATGAGTGGTGGTGGAGGAAGAAGAAGATGGGCAAACACTTGCTTTGCAAGGTTCCTCTTTTTCACGGCTTTCTCCTGAGAAGGCCGGGCAGCAGAGGAGAAAGAGGGGCAAACACTTGCCCCTCAAGGTTCCTCCGTCAGTCAGCCCTCTCATGAGGAGATGTCTGGGCAGAGGAGGAGAAAGACAGGCAAGTCTCCTCTGCTGCTCAGCTTCCTCCTGAGGAGAGGGCTGGGCAGGAAGATGGAATTAATAATTAATAATTAATTAATATTCAATTAAAACCTGTCTCCGGCCCAAAGGAGTTTAGCCTGTTTTAATTTTGGCCCCATCCTACTGCCAAGTTGTGCAGGTTTGCTCTATTGGCTTTATACCTGCAAATAATTTTTTGACATAGGAAGACTTTCAAAAATATGGTCAGTCGTCTGACACATGAAGCAACCCAGCCTATTCTTCCTCCTCCTCACTTGACCTCCTTATTCTGCCATGTCTGTAGAGGTGAATGGGCCAAATCCTTGTTCCTTTCTGCCAGCTAGACTCATTACATACATTCTGTCCTTCCCTTTTGTGACTAGAGCAGCAACCAGCTGGTGTCACAGAAGTAGCCAACTGATCTTTTTTTAAAATCCATTTTTATTTGTATTCCTTCCATGTTCCAAAGGAGACTGTATTTTTTTCTTCTTATCACAACCTTGTGAGTTAGGTTAAGCTGAAAGTAATGAACTTCTTGGTTGAGTAGCAGATTTGAATGTTTTTCCACAGTGTAAATCCAACTGTTAAACCATATTGTCTGTTTTACTGATGTCAAGATAAACACTTGTATACCAAACTGGAATCAGATTCACTGTCCTACCAAGTGGCTTCCAAATGTTCACTAGGAATTATCTGCATGCTTCAAATCTTTTTACCCCTAAGGGCTAGAAACTTGCTTATTTTTATTTTAAACTAAGATGCTCAGAAGTGCTCTCTGCATTGATGCCACTGACAAATGCACAGATCTCCTGGCTGTAACCACTCTTTGTGGTTACTGTATTGTGTCTTGACAATACAGGTATATCTCAATTAACAAAGTATATGTGTTCCTGGACATTACTTCTTTAATAGAAAATTTGGTACCAGAGGCAGAAATAAAAAAGAATAGGGATAGGTTCCTAATACCACAAAAAAGAAAGGCAGTTCAACATACGGTTCAGTAAACATTTTATTCAAAACTGCATTCACATGTGAAATGAAACAATCAGGTCAGGTAAGCCTTACATAAGTAAAGAAAATATATTGAATCTGGTAGCGATCACTTGAAAGTTTCTTCCAAAATGTGTCCAAGGATGACTTTTTATTTCACCAGCACTCACTTTCAGCATTTTGGTGGTGGTAGATATTTGCTTTTTTATCATGCTGGCCGGAGTTGGTGAGACAGGCTTATCTGGTTTACCCTTTTCTCTTTGTGTTGCTGTTCCCACTTGTTCAGTAAGGGATTCTGGAGGCGTCTGTTGTCCACCTTCCCTGTTGTAGGTAGATACACATGGTTACAGTAGGACTGGATATAGAGTTAAGAATTAAGCCTCTTTCCTGGCTTAAATTTTGTGGATTGCATTGTTTATTGCAGAGCTGTTGCTGCAACCAGGCAACACAAGTCTGTGGTTCTGCAGCCATCCTTTACCATTTCCCCCATGCTGGTACTGCTAAAAAACACACCTTCCAGCTAGACAGAAGAGGGAATGGGGATGGGCAGTTGTAAAGAAGAATTTGTAAAAAGGAACTCCTTTGTCAAAGATGTTGTTAACCGAGGTAGGGCTGCATATGCAGTGCTGATGAGACTTAGCAGGCTAGCTACCTTTCCCCTGTATTGCTGTTAAGTTAATAAGGCACAAAATAGTTTACAGTGTAACAGCAGGAGTTGTGTATATTGTGCCTCAGGCCACCTCTCCTGCATGTGACATTAAAATATTTCCTCCTAAAATAACTTCTGAGAAACAGGAAAGCCACAAATCACTTTTAAAAAATTGTAACTGTAATGATAATCAGCTACTTGCAACCATCCTGCCTGGCTGGAGGATTCTGGAAGTTGTAGTCCCAACTTTCCTGAGCTTTAATTTGAACAGTAACTGCAACTATAGTTTTTTGTGGGTTTTTTGGGCTATGTAACTGCAACTGTTTTTAAAGGTACTTTCCAAGCTCTGCTCATTGCTCTCTGCTATTTCTGATCAGTAAAAATACACCCTGATATTATCAGGATACCACACAGTTGACAGCTGGTTTACCATTCAAGTCCACAGTCTAGAACAGATGTCGTCTCCATCAAGTGAATGAGCTAGCCCAGAACATCTGTTTCTGTGGAGCTGCCTTGTGTGTAGTAGTATTACAAATTTGTTTAAGACATCCTCATAAGGAGAGAAAAAACTTCAACAAATGTCTGGAAAAGCTGCCTTTCCCTATGCATCCACTGAAGACCATTTTGTCTGGTTTAGTTAACCTGGATTAGTTAACCTACTTTGTACATCCATTTCTACTAACCATCAGGTTACTTATAGTAGGGGTTGAGATACCTGTGATCCTTTTCACACATAGTGCTACCAAATCAGGTGATCTGATTTTTTCCTTCCATACACACACCTCTTTACATTTATCCCTGATGAAAATCATTTAATTAGTTTTGACCCAGTTCTCCAATCCTGAATCCTGTCATTGTGAATCCTGATTCTGTTTTCTGAGATTTTTGCCACCATTCCCGTTTGGTGTCATCTGCAGATCTGATGAGCATCCTTTCTATTCCTTCTCCAGGTGTTTTATAAAGATATAGAGCAGCAATTGTCACTTCTTTCCAGAATACCAAGGAACCACCGAGGAGCATTATTTGGCTTCAGACTGTCAACCAGCTACAAATCCATGGAAAAATAATATCATTTAGTCTGCATTTCCCCAGCTTGTCTATGAGAATATCACGGGGAGCCTGTCGAATGACTTGTTGTTGTTGTTATTGTGTGCTTTTAATTCCATTTCCAACATATAGCATATTCCTACCCCTTTCCTTTCAGTCCATGTTTATGCTTCAGGTGGAGATGCGTGAGATGCATTCCTCTCTTAAAGTTTATCAAAGGGGAAAACTTTGAGTAGCTGCAGGATGCCTTTTGGTTGATAAGTCTAGGAGCTGTCCATTTGGAAGCACCTGCCATAAACGGCTGGGTTCTTCATACCCCTTCCTTTCAGTCCACGTTTATGCTTCAGGTGGAGATGCTGAGCTGCATTACTCTCTTTAAACATGGTGCACCATGCATATAAACACACCCTTCCTATATAGCTGTAAGTAATCTAGTGCAAACTCTGGATGTATGATCTATTTCCCAAACTTTCTACCTTTAACGATCCTTTCCTTCATAGACATGTTTAGCAAAAGAAAACTGTGTACCTAGGAGGGGATGCTGAGGCCTAGAACAATCCACTCTGATTCATACAGGGCCTTCACAAGGTGTTTTGGCCGTCACTGCTGCTGTGTGTCAATAGAGTGAGTGACGCAACACACTCAAACACCTCCTTTTCTACAACTGCTGATAGCAGATGAATATGGCTGAAATTGGAAAAAGCATTCCAGGGAAGCTTGTCTGCAACTGATTTCTCAAGCATTTCTCAAATTGGTCCCTTCCAGATGTGGCCACAAATGGCATAACAATGACACTCATTGTGACAATCTGTACATTGCTTCCCTAAGGAGGGACCAAAAATGCAGGTAGCTGTGTTGATCAGTGTGTGTTTGTTATACACACCACTCACACCGACCCCAGGCTTCCCAAGAATCTATTTTCTCAGAACCAAGCAGAAAACACTTTCTCCCAAGCAACAGCAAAAATTACAGCTAAACACAAAGGTAACAGGAAAGCTTAAGTGGGGAAGACAGGTCACATTTCCCCCCTTTTCCTAATCAAAGTCCATCACTCTGGCCCTCTGCACCCTGGCTTCAGTACACCACTAATGGGTAGGCAGGGCTGCAGATGAGGGGAGTTGGAAGTCCAATACATGGGAGTGCAGTAGGTTGGAAAAGACAGCTTTGATTTGTTGCATGCATAACAACCATAACTAATAATGCATGGCAAAAGCAGACATTTGTTTTCCTAGCCTATGCTTGTGGGTGAAAGGGGAAATCATGATGACATGGGGAATTCTAAGGACAGAACCAACATGGTGGGCAAAAGGTCACACCCCTGTATTGTGGGTTAATTTGTCCAGAGTAACTGCCACTCTGTCATTTGTAACTAAAAATTTCTCATAACATTACATGTTAAAGGAATTAGCCATTCCTTATTCTTTTCCCTTTTAATCACTTGATTCTGAGGTCAAGAAAAAAAATCTTAAAAGAGGAGATGGGAAAAACAGCAAAGCATCCTCTAATGCAGCTTTATATTGAAGCATGTTCCTGGTTGTCTTGGGCCACAAGGAGTGGCATGTAGTGAAGTGTCCTTTCCTTCCCAACCTCCTAGAAGACTAGTGAATTTTTTTTGCAGGCCTAGTAAATGTGTTTAGAAGGAGGCTGTACCACCTTAAAGAATAAATGCATTTCTTACAGCCTGTGTTTTCATATTGTTGTTAACTACCATCAAGTCAACTTTGACTTATGGTTACCTTATGAATGAATAATCTCCAGCTTGCTCTAACCTCTTATTCAGGTTTCTTATTCTATACCAGCTGAACTGAAATTGTTCTGTAGCCACTGAGGTCAACCAAAATGATGAAAGGTCTGGAAACCATGTCCTATGAGAAACGACTTACAGAGCTGGGGATGTTTAGCCTGGAGAAGAGAAGGTTAAGAGGTGACATGATAGCCCTGTTTAGATATTTGAGGGGATGTCAGATTGAGGATGGAGCAAGTTTGTTTTCTGCTGCTCCGGAGACTAGGAAATGGAGCAGTGGATTCAAACTACAGGAAAAGAGATTCCACCTCAATGTTAGGAAGAACTTCCTGAGGGTCAGAGCTGTTTGACAGTAGAATACACTGCCTTGGAGCATAGTGGAGTCTCCTTCTTTAAATGTTTTTAAACAGAGGCTGGATAGCCAAGAGTTGGAGGGGTTTTGATTGTGCATGGCAGGGGCTTGGATTGCTTGGCCTTTGTGGTCTCTTTCAACTCTGATTTTATGCTCTTGGGCTGCATCCACACTGGAGAGATAACCCAGTTTGGCACCGCTTTAACTGCCCTGGCTCAAGGTTATGGAATTTTGGGAGTTCAAACTCCAACTTCCAGAATTCCATAACCTTAAGCCAGGGCAGTTAAAGCAGTGCCAAACTGGGTTATCTCTTCAGTGTGGATGCAGCCTCAGAATACCCTTCCTCCCCACTCCCTCCCCTAGAAGTAAATAAATCTGTGCAGTTGTGTGGTTGTGAAAGACTATGGCAAAGAATGTAATCTTAAATGAGTTCCCTGAGAGGGAGCAGTGATTCCAGGGGAAATTAATGCCAGATCCAGGCAATGGAATCTTATGGGTGTTGCACCTGCCACCATCCCTTGCATAGGTTGCTCCCCTTCTCTGTGTCAGGGACTACAACTCCCATGGCACTTTGGGTGGGAGGGGGGCCCAGTGAGCATGCCCAGCCTCAGGGTTCTGCTTCCCCCCCCCTCCTCCTCTCCCTGCCTCCCTCTCCTGCATCCTCCCACCCTGCTCTGCTGCATCAGCACCAGCCTCTCTCCATCCTTAGAGCATCTTCCTCCTCCCAGCTTGGCTGAGCAGAGAAGCTCTGTTGTATCCATTTACTGCAATTGCCAGTAACCTCCCCCCTCTCTCCCCCACCCCCCAGCCTTCACCTACTTCTCCATCGCCACCTCAAAGAAGAGGGGCCCTTGCCAGCTGCCCTGTCTCTCTGCTGTGCCACAGAGGGAGGGTGGGGAAGAAAACCCACTGAGGACCAGCAGTCTCGCAAGGAAGCGCAATGAAGGATCGTACCCAGGAGCTGAGAAGTGTAAGATGCCATTTCTCTCTCTTTTCCTCTCCACCTGGGTGGTTGGGGCGGGGGGGGGGGGCTTTCCCACCTCTTTCCATCCATAGAAGGTGGGGAGATTACCACTATCTTTCCAATTTTTTTTTCAGTATTCCTCTCTCTATCTGCTAATTTTGATTTTTTTTAAAAAATTAATCCATCTCTAATAGGTAAGGACAGGGATAGAGAATTGTGGAAGGGTTGGGGAAGGAAGCAAAGGGTTTTGATTGTGAGCTAAAGTGCTACTGGGATTAGTAGATGAGGATGCCTCCAGTTTCCAAAATGGGGGATAGTAGGACTTGGTTTGGGGAGAGGGCTCATCTCTCTGTAGCCAAGGAAAGGCAAGTGATGGTACCATTTTTTGGGTGGTGGGGATCTTTCCAGAGATCAGTGTTACATCTCTGTAGCTGGATGTGATGGTGGAGGGAGAATTTCAGTAGATCTCTCCAGGGTCCTTAAGTGGGGGGGGGGGGGGGAAGATTTGGGGAGAACAAACATGCTAAGGTAGGTTTGGATTTTGATAGGTAAGACTGAAATCTTTACTTCTAAACCCCTTCCTCAAGTCAATATGTGTCTGTAGAAATGGGAGGGGGCTGTTGATTTTTATAGGTCACCCAAACCTTCCCTTCTCAAAGCAGGAATTGAATTGGTGACAAAGGATAAATTCTGAAATCATCAAATACTGTATTTCAGGTAGTATGTAAGGGGGGGGGGACTTTGTCCCTCCTCTCCCTTTCATCACTTTGTTGGGAGAAGGATGGATACATTTTCCCTCCTCTTCCTCTTTGTTGGGGGGGGGGGCAGGAATGGCTGAAGGTTGAGTCCAAATGGATCTGATGGATTTTGTCTGAAGGGAAGAGAGTGTGTGGGGGAGGTGAGGGGAGAGAGAGTCATATATCCTACTATGTTAATGCTATTTTCTGATTAGCATAAAGGGATGAAAGTGATGTTACAGAGGAGACCAAGGAGGAAACCATTTCCAAGATCCTCCCCCCCCACTGCTATTTTATAAGATAGCTCCTTCCATATGAACCTCTGTGCCCCTGTCTGCTCCCCCCTCCCACCCTCTTTCTGGTTTGCTGAGATAGGATGTGACTCTCATTTCTATTTAAGCCTGGAGACACACTGCAAATCTTTGGCTCCAGTGCCTTCTCTCCAGTTTCCCCCTCCCTTGACCATGGAGTCATTCATATAAATCTGTTTGCAGTCTGTACGTAAAGCAGTGAGAAATGACAGGTTGGTGGGAGGTAGGCAATGTGGGGTGACCAAATGGGAGGGATCCACTTGTTTGGAGCCATCTCCTGCTTTGTAGATCTCAAGTTGAGACTACAGTATTAAGTGATTTTTCATTTGTATGAGTAAAATCAAGTCACTTTTCACCAATATGACATTTTTTGACAGTTATGCTGCTGTTAGACCTTATGATCTATCCAGTTTCAACTTGTGTATGCTTTTCTGTGCAATCTTTTGTTTGAACATTAGAAAATACGTGCTTTTGAATGTGAGTGCATGTGTGCCGTGTGAGAGAGCCGTCTGTTTATCTGTGCACCTGCTTGCCTGTGTCTGTATAGGGAAGAGAATTATGTTGTCCACTTATTTCTCTCTGTGTTTTCAGCATAGACTCATTTCAACAAAACAAATATGTTTTTGGCAGTGGTTGGGAGTCGGGGGGGGGGGAGATGTGCACTGTTACTGGTACTATTTTCCCCAAATTATTTTGGCTTTATTTTCTGTTTATATGCATTTACAGGGTGGGCTTGCTTAGTGGTGAAAAAAACTATGCAGAATAAATATGTGACAGTGCTGTCCAGGGATTGAGGGATCAGAAAAAACAACACTCTCTCCAAATGATTCAGTTGCAACTCTGGTGAAATAATTCAGTGACCTTTCCCAGAATTGGATGGTACTTCCCTCCCCCCTTTGAGTTTTGCCTTTCTCATTTAAGTGTATGTGTGTGTGAGAGAGAGAGAGAGACAGAGAAGAAAAGAGAGAGATGGTTAATATTCACCATTTGTTATATACTACCATCTGCAGATACAAGAGAGTTGAGCTATTCGTCCCTTCTTCCTTATTTTTGTAAAGTGTATGTGTGTGGACAGTTTCAGATTGAATGCAGCGACAATAAAGGCATTGTAATATGTGTGTGTATGTGTCTATGTATACTGTGTGTGTATGTGTATAAATATATAGATATATGTATGCAGCTCCTCCCCTCTCCTTTCTCCCTCCCCTTTATTCTGCATGGATTAAAAAAAACAGACAGAATATTGTTGATATGCATACAGACTCCAGTTCTGGGAATATCTTTCATGGATGCTTATATTGGGTGGCAGTGGTGTGATCCACCTCGAACCTGCGGAAGGCAAATTTTAAAAAAACACAACCCAAATAAAACCTTTCTCTCCTTACCCCCCACAAAGAAATTTTCTCTTTGCTAGCGGGCAGAGAATGGGTTCCAACATTTCTGCCTATCCTTCTGGCCGGGCAAGAGAAAATGGCATTTGCTTTATCGTTGGCGCATTGTGCATTGGAGGGGGGGGTTATGATGGAGGAGATGGTTTTGCTGCAGGAGCCAAAGGCTGTGTGTATGTCTCTCTCTCTCCCCCCTCTCTCTCTTCTCCTTTCTCCCCCTTTCCTTCAACCCCCCCTTCGCAGTGTTGTTCATGTTGGTAGCTGAATGCAGTAGAATAGAAAGCATGCACAAGCACTTATAGAGAAAGAGACAGAGAGATATGTGTGTGGGGGAAGAAAGAACAGTTATAAAAACATGTGTGTTGGCAGAAAGGAGGGGGGCTGGTAATACCAAATGTGGTGGCAGTCAATCTAGTGAAGGGTGGGAGAGGAAAATGCACCCCTAAGGCAGTCAGGAGAATGCGTGAGCTTGCAGAATCCTACAGTCCTCAGTCATATTACTCAGCCCCTGAAAGTAGAGGAAAGATTCCTTTGCAAGGTTGATAAACCAGAGGAAACGCGGCCCCCCTGTTGCAAAGTCTGTTTCTTTCTCTGGGCTGTTTCTGTCCACCTCCACCCTGGCCTCTGTAGGGGTCCAAAGCTTAAGCAAAGTGCATCCAATAGATAAGATGAATTGGTACTAAATTTCTCCCTTCCCCACATTGTGCCCTAAACAATAAAAAGAGAAAAGGAGAAGGGAAGGCTCTTCAATACTTCTGAAAAGACACTAATGTCCAGGTTTTGGAGAATCTCCAAGGAAAGGGGTTTCCACAATTGTGGAGTAGCCACAGGTTCATTGCAGTAGGCTTGATTGCAGTGGATCAGAAGCAACAGTTGTTCTGGGGAGGAAGAGACTCTCTTACACACACACCAGATTAAGCCTGCTTTGAGATCCCAAGGGACCCATAAAACAGTCACCCCTTGCAGCTCCCCCCTGGTTTCTAGCTCTTCATTAAGCGTCAGTAGTGTTTGAGGAGCAATGCAGAGCATTGACCAGATTGGAGAGGTTCAGGAATTGAAATGTGAGGAGCGAGGCTCAGGTGAAGAGAATCAGGTAACAGGTAGAGATGTACGTAAGCTGAGATTTTGTTGAAGGTCTTGAAGAGGGACTTGAAGGAGGAGATGGGGCATGGTGTTTTGGAGCTTGGCAGAAAGAAGGAAACAAAGCAGGGCCATACTGCAGAAGAAAGTGTATAAAATTTTTAAAAAGTAAGGGATGTAAAGGAGACAGATGGGCAAAAGAGATAGAATAAAATGAATATTGATTCATTTTTCTGTTATCTGAGAAACATGTACCTTACTTTTCTTTACTAAACATAAATTTGAAGAAATTTACAATTAAAAAAAGCATAAGAACAACCCCCTCCCAATAGTAAAGACAATAAAAAGATTTAAATCCCAGGTCAATAGTGGCAAGCACAATTCCAGGAGTGATAACAGTAAAAAAAAAAGTGCTGCAGTATTATAGAATCAGACAAGCCAAATACATTTCGAATAGGAGACACCCCCCCCACTGCCCACGGTGTTTGAGGGAGTAATGTTAGATCTCACTGGGGAGAGCATTTTACAATGCTGGCATTACTACTGAGAAGGCTCTGTCTCTGAAAGCTCTGCCCACCTGGTCCCCTAGTTTCACAGGTACCCACAGCAAGGTCTTGGATGTAGAATTAAGTGTACACATAAGTAGATACAACAGTAGACAGCCCTTAATATACGCTGGTCTCAACCCAGTAGGAACTTAGATATTAAAACCAGAACCTTCAGTTTAATCAGAAATAGCCAGACAGTGCTGCCTGAAGAAAATCAGACTAATATGTTCTACCCAGCCAGCTCCATCCAATAATCTAGCAGAAGCATTGTGCGATAATTGAAGTTTCCATGTTTTTAAAGAACAGCTCCTTGTAGAGGTTGATGACAGTTGTCTAGCCTGGAGGTTACCAGAACATGTATGTGCAAGGGCCAACTTATCTAGGAAGAATTCAGAGATATAACTGTGTTAGTCTGGAATATTATTCAGGGGGATCTTATATCAGCATTGAGAGTTCTTTCACACAATTAGGAGATTACTACACACGGCTTTTAAACCACAATTAGAACACCCCAAAAAGAGGCTCTGGCAATACTTATTGAACAATGTTGGCTTTACTTGTAGCCTGAATCTCCCAAGCATGATTATGGTGTCCCTTTTCATTGATGGGAAAACCCATCAGTGAGCTCACAATCACACTAATCCCCAGTTATAAAATGTCGCTGCCAGGGTAGTTGTGTTATTGGCAGTCGCATAGTGTTAGTGTCCCCTGTCTCCTCCCCCGCCACCTTGCTATTTCCAAGTAGCCTGATTACCTTTATTTCCCCCCATTTTAAAAAAAAATCCTTCAATCACAGTAGCAGAGCTCCAGAATTGCAAGAAAAAGTAAAAATAAAAATAAATAAAAATATAATACCCCCTCCCCCCCAAGGCATGCTGGATAGGGCATAGGACAGGGAAATGGGCTTAAGGGGGAGTCAGGAAGAAAGTGTGATGGTGGCGGCAGCCTCAGTCACATGATTGCGCAAATGTGTGGCAATGGCTATTATACAAACAGGTACAATTCCGTTTTCATTGACAACACGACAGTGGCAAGAACAGGCCTTGTGCAGTAAAAGGTACTCAAAGATGCTACAAGATCCATTTGCATACTTACCTAGGAAGAGTCATAGCTGGCTCACCATCTGAATATGGTGACAAGCCCTCATTGCTTAGTTCAGATGGTAGGGAGGGCTATCTGCAGGCTGGTACCTCCCCCTTTGGCCATGTATGATTTTTTGATGAACTTTTGTCTAAGAACAATTAAATGCCTATTAATTCCTACTTGTCTGTAAAAAAAGGTCACCCCCAAATTAAAAATAATGGAATACACGATTTTTCCATAGAAACAACATAGTAGCCTATGTATTTATCACATAACAAACATGTACTGTTGTACTACAAATATTTAAACATTAAACCTGTACAAAAACCAACGTTTTTTCAGTACTTATTACTTAAGATGAACTGTAGTTGCAGTTTGTCCTTGTCTTTGCAAACCTCTTTCTGTGCACTGATTACTTCTTGGTATTTCTATAACTGATGGCTCCTGTTTCCAGTGATTTGTCAGTGTTTGCAGAGCTTTATTGTAAGGTGTCAGTACTGCAGACAAGTTTTCAAAATCACTTTCATTATATATTTGATCTGTGAGCCAATAATCTGCCCACTCATACGAAATAAATCTGCAAACTTTCTGCAAAATAGGTATTGTTGATGATATTGAAATAAACACCAGGATAGCAAGAATTGCTCTTGAATTCCACCTGGCATTATTGATGTTCAGGATTTTGTGAAAGTTGATGAAAGGAAAATTACCTTTTTCTTCATAGAATCGGAAAACCCGTGTTACATGAAACAAAAACTTCATATCGTCTCCCCATCCTGATATATCTATGATTTTATCTGTACCAATAACAAACTGTTAATAAAATAAAATAGTTCTATAAATGTATAAACTGTAAAATTATGAATAACTGAATATAATTACGTATATTGTATACTTGTATAGCCACTTATACAATACATACTACACTACATAATATACCTAGTATGCACTAATACTGTGATATGAATTTTTGATTTGAGAGTGACCTTTTTAAAAAACTTAGGGGAATCAACACTTTTTAATTTGTTTTTAAGCAAAAGTTCATCGATTTATGATACAGGAAATATTTTTTTAAAAGTTCAACTTTCGTATGTCTAGGTCACTGGTAGATTTTCAAAGTCAAAGAAATTTAATGTCCATTTGCAATTCAAAGAAGATATTTCCTTGGAATCAGCATGTCTCCTTCCTTTGTGAAGCCACCCTCCTATATAGGTAGAGAACATTGAATTTCTCAAGAGGTCTTCATGTTTTGCATCAGAAAAACTTTAGGTGGTGTAGAGACAAAGCATGCCAATCAGTTCCAATATAAGAAAAAAATGTTTTACCTTTGTTGGAGGCAGAAGCCTCAGATGGCAAGGTCCCAGTGCACTGGCTCTTTCCATATGATTTCCCTGTGACAGCTGTGTTGGCCATATAGCAAATCCAATAACAGCCAAACAATTATACCTTTATTGGGCCAATCAAAATGCACAATTACATGTTGCAAGCTTTCAAAGTCACACTACAGCAAGTGAATTTTAGGGGGGAATGCATGATATGTAGGAAAAGGCACATTTTTTGGGGGGGGATGTACAATTCAAATGTAATTTTAGCACAGTTTTAGCAAAAACACATGGAAAACTCGACAAGAACAGACTTGGAATGAAAGATGCAAAACTGATATGGATTAGAGATAAACTGTTTTGTACAGTGCTCCCTCGGGTTACGAAATTAATTCGTTCCGCCGCGGCATTCGTAACCCAATGCATTTCGCAAGCTGAAAAGGGCTTTCCGTTAGCGCTGGCAAGCCGCGCGTTTGAATTTCGCGCCGAAAAAAAATTCGTAACCCGAAAAAACCTTCGTATCCCGGAACAGTTTTTTCCAATGGAACTTTTTCGTATCCCGGAAATTTCGTAACGCAATCAATTCGTATCCCGGGGTACCACTGTACCTTGCTTCTAGGAGGCAAGCTCCAGTGGATCTTGCATCTTAAATAAACCTGTCCAGGATTCCACTCTAAAGGGTGCTTCTTTAATATAAACTTAAAACAGATTGGTGGATCATTGGGAGGTGCCATTTTTAAAGGGTCAACAGTGTGTTCTTCTAAAATTACACCTTCCAGAGTCCCTTGAGGCCAAGAAGGGGAAACATCATGCTGGTCAAGCTAATTGGTAAAGCCATTTCAATATGGAATGTAGATGTGTCTGATCCATGCCCCAGATTAGTTGTTAATTTGTGGAATTTCTTACCAACGGATAAAAAATGCAAACAGACGGGTTGCAAGAAAGTCCTATAGTGCTGCCTGCTTGTTTTTGCTGAAGAAGGAAGATGAAGAGAGCTCAGTAATGTAAAGCAAAGCAAAACACTCTTTATATGTTAGATATCTAGTTATAGGTTACTGAAATTGGAAAGAAGATGGTTTTATAAGGAATGGTACATACAGGTGACCTCCCAAGAATCACTGATTGATGGATGTGGAACATCTTCTACTAGTGAGAAATGTTACATCAGAGACAGGAGCCTAGAAAGGGTCACTTTGAGGAAGGAAGCTGCATCCTTCCTCTGGGAGCCCCATTCCCTAACCCCAAATTGTGGAACACTAGCTGATCTTTGGATGGGAAAGGAAATACTGTGTAGTATTTCTTTTGCATTCTAGGCTTGAGCTAGGCAGGTTCTGAGGTTAAATCCTAGTGAGCCCCATCTGTAGTTAAATCCTGAGAAGAGTTTTTATTTATCTATGGTACGGGACAGATCGCCCGAAAGGGGCGGCCTGCTGGCAGCCTAATATCCTCTGAAGGGAAGCCGCAGCCACCAAACTGCATGAAAAACAGCCTGGAAAAACTGGGTTCTTTTTGTGCTGCAGGGCCGACATGTGGATGCCGCACAGCGCTTATGTAACAATGGCAGTGCCCATGTACATGGGGCGCTGCCATTGTTACAGCACTGGACTGTGTTAGGGTTAGGGACCGTGCGGTTACCGCACGGTCCCTAACCCTAAATTGGTGCCAGCACGGCATGTTTGCGTGGTCTGTACCACACCATAGTCACCATTACAGCTTTACAAATGACTGTACAAAATGTGTGGTCCAACTAATGTTGTTTACTTGCTGTTTGAATACAGTTAACTAAATAGTTTATGGTGAACTGTTGATTTACAGGACATGATCTGTACTTTACATGAGTGACCAACAGTCTCGTGGCTCTTTCAAGTCTGATTCAGTGCCCTGTCTGTACTATCCATGCATAGAGCCAGTGCACTGGTTTTGATGTAACATTTGAGACCATATTTTACAATAATGAGAATTTGGCTTGAGCACAGCTTCCTCTTCTTCTTCTGCAATCATGAGGAATTTGGGAAAAGCTGCTTCTGTTTTACGATTAATTTTAGTTTGCCATGTTATCTGAAGTCACATAAACTATAGTTAATATAACCATAGATTGTTGAGAAATGTTGGTTTGTTTTAACAAACCCTAGAAAATTAACTACAAACTTGGAGTTCAGACATAACACTAAACCATGTTTAGTCTAAAATGGAAACAGAGGTTTCCAGTTTTTGTGGCTGAGTTAGAAGTAGAGGAAAGTGCATGAGCTCAATGATTCATTGTCCACTGTGGTGGCTCGTGGTCTGAGCAGGGGTGGACATCTCGTTCCACCACCGCAGGGTGGCCACAGATCACTGATATTGTCAGTATAATGCTAATGCTAAAACCATGATTTAGTGTTGCATGCCAATACTCTTAGTATCAGTATAGCCACTTGTTCTGTTTTATTGGTTTTCAAGTGGTGGCTGATGACCAGACCTCAGTGGGTTATACCTGGACCATCACAGTCATTCTCTTTCTTCTCTTTTCAATTTCTTTAAAAATGTTATAAAAGAGGAAAGGAGAGAGTGAGAGATTGGGGTGTGGGGAAGACACAGAGAAAACATGGGAATAACTAGACCCATTTAATAAATTATTAATACTGTAGTAGGTCTCTTACTGTTAAATGAAATTAAATATGGGGATTCCAGTATTTTACTTATTGAACTGTCTGATCTTTTGGGCTATTTAATGCCCAAAATGGTCCTAGGTGCAGCAGAGGAGGAATGGCCAAACATCTGTCATCTTGAAGGGCATTCTGTTTTTCTGATTGTGGTTGAGGAATAGTGGTAGAAAGACAGTCACCATCATGTGCATACTACATGCAAAATAAAAAAGAGAAATGAAATTTCAAGTTTAGCATATCTTAGTGTCTTGGAAGAAGAGAGCTGCCATAGCTCACTGGCAGAGAATACATGATTTTCATAGAGAAAGCCCTTTCAGCTCAAAGGATCATAGAATCATAGAGTTGGAAGAGACCACAAGGGCCATCCAGTCCATCCCCCTGCCATGCAGGAACTCAAAATCAAAACATCCCTGACAGATGGCTATTCAGTCTCTGTTTAAAAACCTCCAGAGATCTTAATTAGTTAAACTGGGAAAGATACTTACTTGCTTGAGGCTTTGGAGAGTCAGTTCTTGTCAGAGTAGATGGACTAATAGCCTAACTTGGTTTATAGTGTCTTCAGAAGTTCAGCTTCTCTTCAGATACTGAATGCTGTATTCAGTACCAAATTACATGTTAGTATCATATAATTACATATAAATGATAGGAAAAAAACCGCAGCCTTACTTTGGTGTGTGTGTTGAAAGGAATGTATTACTTCTCTATTACTGTATCTTCTTACACTTTTTATACCATCTAGCCTCATATTTTCATTCTCAGGTGTCTGTCCACATACCACTAGAGGTAGACATAATCGTCTCATGTACTCATCTACTCATTTTCCACAGAAGTAGTTCTCTTCTTCTTTAGCAAACCCACTAGATTCTGATAGACTCCTTATACATTACCAAAGTTCTTGGCAGCATCCTCAAGTTGTCACGAGACTTGCTTAAGGAATGTGAGACATTCAAGTAGTCATGAGTTCGTTCTGTCTAGTTTGCTTTAATTTCCAAGCACCCAGGGCCTATTTGAGCCAGCATTTATAAGAGGGTTGAAGTTTAATCAGAGCTCTGTGGATCATTACCACTGTGACCTAGAAGGAGTTTTAAAAAAAGGATGCACAAGTGATTGGCCTCCATCACATAGTATTTCTGGGTAATGCCATGAACAGTTAAGGTGCTCAGTTCCAATTTGGACAGAAACAAGAAAGAGCCTTGTGGTTCCTCGAAGGCCATCAAATGCATGATGCCATAATAAGTTTGTTAGGTTTTTTTTTACAGTGCTGCAAAACTATTTTTGTTGCAACACTCAAACACCACTAATTCTGTGGCATGGCATGAAATTTAACATCTTAATGTTCTTTTCCCATTCTGCAAACAAGATTCAAGGCCTCAAGGGACTTACAAAACTCTCTAGTCCCCTCTGCTTTTCCATTTCATTCTAACCATTTTCTTCAAATATCTAAATGACTCAAAATCCCAAATCAAGGCAGCATGGCAAATTATGTAAATATAATGGATTACAGTGCCATTAGAACAGAGCCAATAGCCCTGATTCATTTTACAAGACTGTATCTTGCTGTGGAAGGGAATTTCCCAAACTGAAGAAGGGACTACTGTTGCTGGTAAAAGGAGAAATTGCCAGATCTTTGAGAAACTGTTGAGCTCAAGTAAATGAAGAAACTAAATTCTGAGCACTGAGGTAATATTCAGTTGTATTCTTGATTTATTCAATTTTCCTTCTACCCTCTTTCCAAGAAACTGAGAGCAGCATACATGATGTTCTCTTCTGTCAGTTTGTTTTTTTCATCAATCCAATGAGGCAGGTTAGGATGAAAGAAAGTGATGGTTTGGGGTTTCACGGCTCAGCCAAGATCTCTCCTGATTCAAGTCCAATACTCCATCCATTATATTGGGTCTCAGAATGAGTGTGATGTAATGGTTTGAGTACAACTCTGGAAACTAGGGTTAAAATCCCTGTTTGGCCATGGAAGCCCACTGTATGACATTGGGCAAGTCTCACTCTCTCAGTTTCAGAGGAAAGCAAAGGCAAATCCCCTCTGATCAAATCATGCCAAGAAAATCTGTCATAGGTTTGCTTTAGGGTCACCATAGGTTGGAAGCAACTTGGAGGCACACAACAACAACATATTGGGTATCAAGAGCAATAGAAGAGCAGCTTTCTATTAGTTATCTCAGTTTATATTGAAGAAGCTTTTGAGAAGTTGCTCTTGAAAAACCAGTGCAAAAACTGAATTTGGGCTTGGGCCTCCTTAGAATCTCAGCACCCACATTAGAAACAAGAAAGCTTGCTTTCTTAAGGCTCCAAAAGAAGAGATTGAAAGTGCATGGACCACTTCACGAGCCTTTCTGATATTATTATTAACCTTTATTTATAAAGCGCTGTAAGTTTACACATTACTTCGTCTTTACTGGAAAGTCAGATCATCTCCTCCATTTGCACTGAAGTGTCGAGCTTCCATGAAAGCGGCCCATAATATGGTTTCTTTCAGGGACGTAGCTAGGATTTTAGGAAAGGGGGGGGGGGGGCCGAGACAAGGTGCCCCATTTAAAATGCGGGGGGGTGGGGCGGTGCCACAACACATCCCTTTTATTTTTTTAAGGGAGGGGGGGGGCCCGGACCTGAAGCCCCCCCCCCCGGCTACGTCCCTGTTTCTTTCCAAGACAGTATGCCCATGTCTCAGACTTGAGACAATGGAGGACATGAGAAGGAGTCATGTAAGAATGAGCCCCAATGTACAGTAGTAGTCTTCACAGCACACAGGAGGTATCAGCAAGCAATCTCAGAAGCTAGGAGGATGGATGACTTGAACAGTTAGATCATGAGGTGGGGCTTCCTTGCCCCTTGTGGAACTCTGACTAGCAGCTTAAATTATGCAAACTAAGCACGGTTGCATAATTTATGCAAGTTGCGCAATCCAGCATTTTCCTTGACGGAGAATTTAGCAGGGAATATACCCAGAGTTGGATATTATCTTGCCTGGACCAGTGGTTATTGTTGCCTTCTTCTCTCTTGTTCCTCGTTCAATAACCCAGTCCATCACCTCTCTAGTCTTGTGTGTGCCTTTAAGGTGGCATCTGTCCATCCACCATCTATCAGCAAAATCTCAGCATCTCCAAATACCTAAAAAAAAACAAGGCACTGCACCCATACTTCCTATTTCAGCAGATGAGACTGGATAAGCTTGTGCAAAGACTGTTTTTAATTCTTTTTTGTGGTTCCTGTGCCTTCAGGGTGTATGCTGCAGCCTTTCCACCCAAGCCTGTCTTTTCAGATATGAAGCAAAATGTTGTGTGTCTGCCTGTTTTCTTCTCACCCCCATTCTTTTAAAAATGAAAGGTTTTTTTTAAAGCATAAGCACTGGTTATGTTTCAGTGGAGGAAGTTACCAAAGGAGACATTCTGGTGGCATTTAAAATATAATTGCTCTTCTCTCCTCCGCCCCAACCCACCCCCATGTGTCTTCATAAAACAGACACAGATGCCCCCAACATCATTTTGAGAGAGAAATGAAAGTACAAGAATACAAATGTTTTTCTTCCAAAGAAGGAAATAAAAAGAATGAGGAAGCTAAAAGGGAAGGTAAAAGGGAAATGAACAAATGACTCTTAGTTTTTCCTTGAAACATTCAAAAAAACAGAGCCATTGCTGTTCTTAAAAAATGTACTTTACTCATTAAAAAGTGCCAGGTTTTCTCATTGTGAAATGCATCAGACTGTCCAGTCCAGTTTCTCTGTGCAGCAGTAGGATGTAGGAAGGTTTTTTCCCTTGTTCTGTACTAATTCAGGTAGGAGGAGACTGAATAGCTAAATACAGTACTAGAATTCTTATTTATTTATTTATTAGAGCACTTATATCCTGCCCTTAAGCCCTAAAGGTTATCAGAACAGCAGAAAGCTAGTATGGAAAGGAAAAGGATCACTTTAATCTTATTCTTAAAATACTATTTTTCCAGGTGCAGGGATCATTCCTCTACCATGAGAATGGTAGCCTGAAATAACCCAGTCCAGAAAAAGCTTTGTTTCATTCTGTTTTATTTGTAAACTGCATTTGTGTCTGTATAAAGATATATAAAACATTTTTTATATGGAGTTCTAGCCAGAATCCATGCTTTTTTCCTCAAGATGCTCTGTTTCATTTTACCAGTTTTGCGGGATTTTATTCCAATGAATGCGCTGCTTTTAGTTCTCACTCAGCATGTTCACTCCGCTTTATCCTCATTTGAGATGTTGCATTTACTTCTTCTCTTAGGCCTGAAATAGATGGGCAAAAAGCACCGGTTTTGGGCTACGTTGGGGGCATGATCTTTATATGACACACACCTCAAAAGCAGCTGGAAACCACACCAAGCCTATGCCAACCTGGAAAAGGCGGCACAAAAAGGAGTGGACTAAATCTGCTCCTGCTGGTGGCTGGGTTCAGGACTGTGGCGGCGGCATGCTTCAGAAGCAGGCCCGTGTGGTTGCCGCAGTTTCGGCCCAATCGGGGCCGGCTTGATCCTTTTGGCCTGCCTGTTTCGGGCCATAGTCTCCCTTCTGAAAATCAAGGAGTAACTCTGAACATGAGTTTACGTCCCTCTTGTTTCTCTGTAGACAGTACAGTCCTTTGAATGCAACCCTCTTAGGGGATGTTCCCACTAGGGGAAACCCCGCGTTCTGAATCGAATCCAAGGAGTGGCGTTCATATTAGGATCCGATTTAAACCTAGAACGGTTCTAGAGCAACCCGCAATCGTCCCCACTACAAATCGAATCATAGAGCGGGATAAAAATTTAAATCGAATTTTCCTCATTTAACACGTGTTAAAAAAACACTAGGGTCCGACCTACGTTTTTCCATTGATTCGAGTTAGGAACCGGAGTATTTAAATAGGAACGACAGCCTTTGAATCGGGTTGGATGGATGGGAGGAGTGGACTGCGGTGGGGGCTGTCCTTGGGGGAGTTGCCCTTTCTGTCCCCATCCGTCGTGGCTGTCGCCATTTTTTCTTCCCTCACCCCTTTGTCCGCTGTGGTCTTTCAATAAGAGATAAGGATTATTTTTATTTTTTATTTTAATGGTTTACAGGCGCTTAATCTCTTCAGCGCTTTAAGCGCCTGAAGTCTCGGCTGCTCAAGCGCCTGCATCTGCAAAGGACTACAAGGCTTCTCCCGGTGGATTGCAACCTCCCCTCTGTGTGGGGAGAGCCCATTTCTAATGGAGGAGAGGCAGGAAGGGAAGGCTCCTCTCAAAGAGGCATTCCCTGCCCGCTTGGGCTCTGATCTCGCCCAGACAGGGAAGGGAAGGCTCCTCGCGAGGAGGCATCTGATCTCACCCAGACAGGGAAGGGCTCTGATCAATTGGGGGGGGCGGGATAGAGCCTTTCTCCCTCTCTTTCTCAAACGGAATCTGCCTTCTCCTCCAACCCTGGAAAGAGAATCTTTGGGAAGGGTGCTCCCTCCCTGCTTTGCCAGAAGCCTCCCCCATTGATCTCTGGGCTCTCTGAAGGGATTCTCCCTGGCTGTCTTGGGAGACATGAAGAGGGGATGCTGCCCTGGAAAACCTATCCCATAGTTCCTCTGGAAAGAGCTTGGGTTTCCTACTAAATTCGCTTTGCCAGAAGCCTCCCCCATTGATCTCTGGGCTCTGTGAAGGGATTCTGCCTGGCTGTCTTGGGAGACATGAAGAGGGGATGCTGTCATGCAAAACCTATCCCATAGTTCCTCTGAAAAGAGCTTCGCATTGCCAGAAGCCTCTCCCATTGATCTCTGGGCTCTCTGAAGGGATTCTCCCTGGCTGTCTTGGGAGACAGGATGCTGCCCTCCAAAACCTATCCCATAGTTCCTCTGGAAAGAGCTTCGCTTTGTCAGAAGCCTCTCCCATTGATCTCTGGGCTCTCTGAAGGGATTCTCCCTGGCTGTCTTGGGAGACAGGATGCTGCCCTCCAAAACCTATCCCATAGTTCCTCTGGAAAGAGCTTCGCTTTGTCAGAAGCCTCTCCCATTGATCTCTGGGCTCTCTGAAGGGATTCTCCCTGGCTGTCAATGAAATGGAAACGATGCCAAAAGATAAATCGCTTCCAAATATTCTGGATTAACGTTACGTCATTCTGACGTACTATTGATTGACAGCTCCAAATAAGGTATGGAGGAGAAGAATCGATTTATTTAAACACCAAATTCATGCCAAGTAGGAACGCTTGCAGGTAAAAACTTCGATTTAAAAAACCAGATGGGAACGAAGAATAAAAGCGATTTGGAACGCGGGATAAGACCAGGGTTATTTTGAATCGGATCTATTAAAAACGTTGTATTTTAATTCGTTTCAAATCTTAAGTGAGAACACCCTCTTAGTGTTTGCCAACTGAGTTCACTATTCTGTGGAGTAAATGATTGCTTTCTGCTAAGCCTGGGCAGTATGTCCCACTAAATCCAGTGCTGTGATCACTAGACTTTCCTCTGATTTTTTAATATTTATTTTTTGACCATTTGTATCCTATCTTTTGATACCAAAGGATTCTCAGAGAGATTTACAAACAAATAATTGATAGTAAAGAATTTAAGAATTATATACACATAAATTATAAAAATATATGTAAACAAATAAACACACACACATATATATCCATATATATGTGCTTATACATGTTTATGATAGGTAAACATATATATGTTTTTATGTAAAAACTGTATAAGTACATTAGATAAGTACACAAAGGTGGGATATGAAGGATACAAAATAAATATAATAATAAATTGCCACTGCAACATTGGTTATGGTGGAACCTTTAAAATTGCTCTCATCTGTGTGTGTTTGCGTTTGATGGATAGATGAGGCTGGAGACAGACAAACATGAGAGGTATAAATAATGAGAGATGCAGCAAATAAGGCTGAGAATGAAAGGAAGTGCTCTAGAGAGCATCTGTGTGTAGTTTGCAATCCTGAACATCCTTACAAATGAGTTTAAAATTGCTCTCATCTGTGTGTGTTTGCGTTTGTGCATGTGTGTTGTATGTATATGTATGTGTATATCAGATATACATATCTGAAAGTAGCAATCAAATAAAAAAACATAATTATTAGAAGTATAACTATTCTGTATAGTGGCACAACATTAACTTGCCCTCAGAGCCTTCACTAACACCATGTCTTCATGGTTCCTTTCTTGGTGAAAACTGAGCAGCAGACTGAAGGCATGTCTTTCCCTTTGGAGAAAATTCTACAGTTCTGGTACTGTGATGGGAAAAATTCTGTTCCATATATGCACTGAGGAAAGAGCATGGAGCAGAGCCTCAGATTTTTTGTTTCTCAGGTAGGTGCTCAGGTAGATCACTGTGGTGGTGATCAGATAGCTAACTCTGGTAGATTAGGTAGATCACATTGGCTTTGGAACTCAGAGACATTCAATTGAGCTTTGAAAGAACCAAGTAACCAGTCCAGGTTGAATAATAGCTTAGTCAGATTCTCTGTGCAGCAAACCCCAGGTAGAAATTTGACTGCTGCATTTTGGAGCAATTGAAATTTCTAAACACGTTCCAAAAGCAGCCCCATGTAGAGCTTCTTACAGTAGTCATTGCATGAAGAAAACCTAAGGGAATATTGAAAGCAACTAGACAGAACTGCAGACAAGTAGGCTCTGAATCTTTAAGGCAGATACAGCCAAGCAATGGAGCTGTGATCCTATAGTCCAGGAGATTGTGAGGCTGTAATCCTTCACCTTTTGCTGGATTATACCTCCAGTCCTCCCTTCCCATTGATCATACTGACTGTGGCTGGTTTAGCTGGAGTCCAAAACATCTGGAAGGCCACATAGCCCTCATCTCTGCTGTAAATATTTTCCTGAGAATAAGATCCATTGAACTCAATTGGGCTTATATGTGTGGGCTTATACTGTTAATTAAAATATATATATTTTAAAGGGTCTGAATAAAAGAGATAGATTTATGACTGTTCATTATTTCAACTTCCACTTTTCATTTTAGCCCTACCTTGGATTTCACCGATCCAAGCTCTCTTACTAAGAATGGTAGAAGATGAAAGGTTTATGACAGCTTTATCACGATCTCTCTTTGAACAGCCTGTTAATGACATATATATGTTTTTCTAAGAGTTAAAAAAGATTAGCACTCACACTTTAATGAAGTGGGTGTGCACCCAGAATTACTGGAAACATGAAATTGCACCATTATGACATAATTAATTGGTAAATGGTTTTGCATGCACCTTCCTGAAATAAATAGGAGCCATCTAAACATGTGGGCGGAGAATTTCTTGATGGATCATGTCTTCCTCCACCAGTTAGTCTCTTGTGCAACCATTTGGGGCAAAGATGGGCAAAATGCAGCTCATGTCCCCCCCCCAGGCTTTTTGTGGCCCTTTATACTCCTTGGACTACCATTTTTCTGAGAAGGAAATTGTGACTTGTCCCTTGTGGAGGCCTCCAGGATTTGCAGTTCACCTTTCAAATAGGTTGAAGGGGTCCACTGCACTGTTTAATATACCCATTTTCCCCAAAACAGAAGTAGATTTCTGCCTTTGCTTTGTTTTCTTTACAGACCTTTTGGGGAGTCCATGCACAAACCATTTCATAAGGTCCCAGGAGGAGAAAGTGGGCCCTGGTTCTCTCTCCCTTTACAGTATCCCAAATATGCCACCTGTGGTACATACCTTACAGGATGGCCTCATCTAGGATGGGGAAATTTCAAGAATATTTGGGATCAAGGTGCTGCAAACAAGAATTTAGATCGTGGATGAGGCAGTGATGACAGAGACTCGTTTTTGTCAAAAGGTGACAAGTCCGGAGGTGTAACTGCACAAATGTGCAATGCATGGAAGGAGCTAGAAGAGGAACCCACGCACAGGGTGTTTATGTGTGTGCCTTATCATTGCCTGCTATCTGGGTAAGGGAGCTATACAGGCAGATAGATTTTTATATAACCATGATAGCTCTGCCACTGTATCCTCCGAACAATAGAGCTAGCTGGAGAAGCAGACTTATATAAAACTCTTATCTGTCTGTCGCTATTGCCTTGTGTATTTAGAGAAATCTTGATCTTTACAGAAAGACCTATATCTAATTTGACCATTTCTAAAGATACAGAAAGATGGGGTTACCTCAAGTAATGAGCTGCCATGACCCGTCTACTTGGTTTTCTGAAAATCTTTGCCGCGGCCTAAAAAAGACTTTTTAAACTGGCAATCTGGAAGCAAAGGCTATTTTGCCCTGTTGAACATATGAAGATGCCTTACACTGATGGCTGGTCCATCTCTCCCAGTATTATCAACTGGCTGTAGCTTTCTCCAGAAGTGCAGCCAGAAGTCTATCCTGGCACCTAAGTTGTCTTTTTAATTGGAGATGACAAGGACTGAACCCATGACCTTCTGCATAAAAAGCAGACATTTTCTCTCCCAGTTATGGCCTCCTCTGAAATCCTACCAGTAAATCAAGGACTTAATTTGAGCCTGGGTCTTGTCAGGCCACACAGGCCCAGTAGCAAGAGGTGAATGCCAAGGAACATGAAGGATACTAAAAGAGCAGAGTGGGTATGTAGTATGCCTTTCTCCACTCCTAGTTGAGTAACCACAGCTGCCCATTGCTCTTCTGGGATTTGGGAGTGCAGCTTCTAGGTCAGGCTAGAGCTACAGCATTCCTTTATTTGAAAGAAAAAGAAAATAGGAATGGTATCACAGCATATTCATATACATTTTTAAAAATGGCTTTGTATGCTCTGCTAAAGAATATCTGAGATCTGCATGCCACAAGGCAGATGTTTACTCTTCTCTGACAGAAATGCTGCTCTGGGAGAAATAAACACCATGAGCTTAAATCATGGCTTTTCTTTTTAATTGCAGCCCCAAGTAATAGTTTTATGCACCCAGAACCATCAGACCCCCAGTCTACTCTTTTTCTGTCTCCTAAAAGAGGATATATTACCTCTCCTGTAAGTCTTGGACAGCTACAATTTGTCATCTAAAAAGGCTCCATGCTGAAAGATACCAATTTTTCAAAACCAGATCTGGCCCATTCTATTCAGCCCCCTCCCTCCAATTTTTGACAACTTTGATAGTTGTGTGGTTCCAAGATACTTCCAGTGGCAGAAATGTGGCCTCTGGACCCATCCAAATTGTCCAGCCCATGATTTAAATAAATAATTAGCAATACCTTCTATACCTACCCAATCACAACTGTGTTTAAACCAAGGATATAAATGCTTTTGCTGTCATAGCTGCCCTGTCCTACTGGAAGCATTCAAGTAATTGATTTTAGGCTGGTGAAAGTACTCAGATCCCTGATAGAAATCCATAGTGCCTCCTTGCAAAGCAGGGATCACTGAAGGGAAAGAATGTATGGAGATGATCAGACGGGGGGGGGGGGGGGGGGGGGGAAGAAAAAGGCATAATCCCAGTTAAATCATGTGACTGCGTGGAAGATTTTCAGACGACGTTGCACTCATCCAGGATTTACCCAGGAAGAACCAGGAATGCTCCAGCAACAAACCATTCACAGAGAAATCCCATGAATGGTTTCTCAATAGCACAAATAAAGCACGATTGCAAGAGTGCGAACGTTAATCGCACTTCATTTGCGTGAGTGCAGAAACAACAAGGGATACCCAGAATACCTTGTGGTGGAGGCAATCCGTTCTCTTTGCCACGATCAGTTTTGCAGAAGATTTCAGTCTTCTTTTGAGGTATGGGGCACAATTTTGTTTACACTGGATTAAAACAATGTGGTGAAGTAATAAATTTTATTTTGTTGTCTTTTATTCTGTGTGGAACGGAAACATGATTTCAGGACATGCGCCATATTGCCAAAACGGCACCTGTGCAAAACGATCAATTCCAATGTACTAACCATTCATGGATGTGTGAGAAACATGATTGTGATGTTATATGGTAATGTCACAATAATCATGCAATTGTGTGACTGTGTGAAAATATTGAGCACTATAGCATTACTGCTGAGTTAGCTTTCATTACTGCGATTATTCCTGAATTGGCCCTGGTGTGATAATCTCCTATGTTAAACCTGTTTGTTTAGCTCTGCTATCAAACTGTGGTAACAAGAGTTGGTTCTGGGGCCCTACACTGCAAATTGCCAAGCCACTTAAGCAAAGGTCTACTGAAAGCCGCCTCACTTCATGCACCACATTTTATTTCTCATGTAAAGTGTTCTGGCCAACCTTTTGTGCCAGTTACCTGGTTGGTGCAATGGTGGATTCCATTGAAAGTGAGCTCCATGTTGGGACTCCATCTGAGAAAGGGACATATTGGAAATATCAACTGAAATTATTATTGTCCTGGTCAAAGCCCCTGTTGCCAGCTGTATTCACAATCTGATAGCCATCTATGGAAATGCATGTTCGAGAATGGGTCCTCTTTTGCCTATGTGAACTGGTGCTTATATTGAGTTAAGAAATCTGTCCCACCAGTGCCACCAGTCTTATCCACCAGTTCCCAGAATAAGGAGTTCCAGTCTCAATGTAATTTTATCACCGTGTCCTATTTCTGGTTGAAAATGATGGCCTTTTTGATAGCAACCAATAACAGTTATATACAATAGAAACAATAGAAGAGTTGTGCCATCTTAAAGAGATAATAAATTTAATTTGATATAAACTTTTCATGGACAATAAAAGGTGTTTTCCTTTAGTGATTCAAACTGTGGTGTAACTCATCTCTGTTACGCTGCTCAAAGGGTAAACAGTAAGTGAGGCCTCTGTGTCTTGTGTTATTCTGTGCCTTTAAGTTGATTCCGGCTTGTGGCAAACCTAAGATGAACCTGTTGGTGGGTTTTCATGTCAGGATTTGTTCAAGGGGGATTTACCTTTGTGTTTCTCTGAAGTTGAGAGAGTATGACTTGACCACGGTCACCCAATGGGTTTCCATGGCTGAATAGGGATTTCAACTCTGGTCTCCAGAATCACAGTCCAGTATTCACACCATTACACCATGCAGGTTCGCTATGTCTTTTTCTGTGTCCTATTCTTGTATTATTTTTGTACTCTGTGGTCAACTCCAGCACCATTTTCTTGTACATGGGAAAGATAACACAAACATTCCTTTTTAAAATAGAATTTAGTATTTTTGGTTGGTTCAGGGACATAGCACTGCTGGAAAACTATCCTTTCATCTTAGAAAACAAAACAGAATGATTGGTAAGTGAAAAGGGCACTTGATCCTTGCTTTTTTGGCAGCAAAGAAGAAGAAAAAAACTGAGCTGACTGTATTTTTTCCCCCCTTGGCAATTTTACATGCAAAAGGGTGCTTATTTGTTATAATTCTCCATAGTAAGATTTAGCAACAGAATATTTGCTTCCAGTTTTTCTCTCCTCCTCACGTTTTGTCCCTCAGCTTTCTTTAGATTGTTTTTGTTGCTAACTGCCCTCAAGTCGACCCATGGCGACCCTACTGATGAAACATCTCCAAGACCCTCTTTCCTCCATTGCTTTGCTCAACTCCTGCAAACTCATACTCAAAGTGATCCCTTTAATAGAGTCCATCCATCTTGCATGTGGCCTTCCTCTCTTTCTACTTCTCTCTACTTTTCCTAACATTAATGTTTTTTTCCAATGATTCATGCCTTCCCATGATGTGTCCAAAGTACGACAACCTGAGTTTTGTCCTTTTGGCTTCTACGGAGATTTCTGGCTTGATCTGTTCCAGGACCCATTTGTCTGTCTACTTGGCTGTCCATGGAATCCTTAGCACTCTTCTCCAGCACCACATTTTGAATGAGTTGATTTTCCTCCTATCCTGCTTAACTGTCCAGCTCTCAGATCCATACATGGCAGTAGGGAATACAGTGGCTTGTATGATTCTAATTTTTGTGCTCAGTTGTACAGTATATCCTTACATTTTAGGATCTTCTCTAGTTCTTTCATAGCTATCCTTCCCATTCTTAATCTTCTTCTGATTTCCTGGCTGCAGTCTCCATTTCTAAAGCCTGATTTTTTTTTATTGCTGGATTTCACCTGTATTGGCCATTTAGCACATAACTCACATGCTACATCTTTAACTGCTTAACCAACAAATATCAGCACCATGGAGGTCAAAGTCAGATGAAATGTGTGAATTAACAGTGTTCATACATTCATACGCTTCCTACGCTTGGGGTCCATCAGATGTTTTTGGACTACACCTCCCATCATTCCTGACCATCTGCCATATTGGCAAGGGCTTATGGGAGCTGTAGGCTAAAACAGATTGAACAGATGGTGGAGCGAGGCTGCCCTAGTAATACAAGTGGTGTGTTATTTGTTACATTTTCATATATTCTGTTTTGTCCTTCCACCTTTATAACTGAGAGTGGTTATTTGGCTGAGGGTCACAGTTCCAAAGAATTTGGAGGGTATCAGATTGAGGAAGGCAGGGCTGAATCGTTTAATATCAAGTAATGCTTTATAGAATTGCTGTTATTTAAATAATTAAATAAAATTTAAATAAATAAATAAATAAATAAACCAGGACAAATGTAGGACAAAATTTTCAAATGGAAGACACTTTTTTTAAAAAAATGGAGGACACACGAAAAAATTTGCTGATTTTTAAAAAAATGTTAATATAAATGCATGTTTCTAAGGCTTCTATAGACAATTGCCCCCCCAAAGGCCCCGGCGGCAATCAGCGGCAGGATCGGGCTGGGGCCGGTCCCAAGGCCTTGCCGGGCCACATCCGGCCGGCGGGCCGCAGGTTGCCTACCCCTGCTCTACACAATTGTTAGCAATTTTGCTAATTCCAATTGGTCATATAGGCTGGGAGAATCTGGGAGTTGTAATCCAAAAAGTAATGTTTCCAAGGAGTTTATTACATGAGGCTAGTCAAGCCTGTGCAATGGATTTTTCTGGTGGAGCGCAGTGTGCACAGAACTGGCTTCACCTTTTAAACCAGAGGTTCGTCTGCTGAGGCCTTGACAAGCATGGACGGTGGCAGCGAGGTCCTCGGGTCATAGGTTTGATTAGAGTTTCCTTCTCTTAGATGGTTGACCTTACAGGGTTAGACGAGCACCATCTGCTCGGGTTTGGGATTAGAGTTTTCCTTCTCCTAGGATGGTTGCCATAAGGCTAGAGAGCCCATCCTGCCTTTTGGTGTTCTTGGTCAGACCCTTCGGTTGTGACCTGTCTGGCATGGGAGGCCCTACCGATGGCTATTATACCACCGCCAGCAAAGCTCAATATTTCATTAGGGTATGCAAGCCTTTCCCCCATGACAAAGGGGCGTCAATGGAGAGGATGAGGCTAGTAAAGCGCAATTACAGGTAGGATAATAGTCGTGTGATATGTACTTGCCATGGACACTATTATCCTACCGTAATAGTGCTTTACTAGCCGTGTGTGATAAACTCTCAAGCTTCAGGTATCTTTACACATACTTTACCCTCTAGTTCACATTGTTTTTAGCTTGAGCCCAGGGAAGTAATTATGAGACATAACCCAGTATGACTTTTTAAATAACAAAATTGCCCATCAATAACCGGTTGAAATGACTGAAATCTCCCTAAATGGGGCAAATAAGGTTGTTGGAGGTTGTTGTATTTTTAAAATTCATATGATGTTTCTGTTGTCCTGGACTATTCTTTGGCAATTCCTGACACTAGGTGCAACATTATAGCCCTGTCCGCAAGTGGATAGCCTCTTTAATTCCTAGACATTTCTGATCAAAAAGTCTCTTCTTTCATTTTTAAATTGTGATTTAGAGTTACAGTGCATTACTGCATCAGTGAAAAGGCACTTTTGCACTGTAACACTATAACTCTTAAAGAGTTTTTTAAAAATAATAATACAGAGAACAAAATTTGCCCTTTATACCACATCACCACCTCAGTAAACTGTGCTCTGTTTGAAAAAGAAAAAAAAACCCTTTGGAAACATTTTCATGAAGATCTAAGGAAGTATTACAAACAGGTTCCCAAAAGAATGGAACAAGTAGAGACAGAGGTGATGACAGCTGGCAAAACCTGGCAAAACCCAGGAAGATGTACTGCAAGAATTCTCCCCTCTTTAAACCACTGTGGAAAAGCCCAGGAGTATGCTCAGATGCTGCAGCTTCCTATCGAGTTATCTACTGTAAATATTATAAATTGCAAAATATAATGATTAAATCCTCTAAACTCTGTTCATCTATATTCATCCTGACTTTTTTATCCAGATGTCTTAAATTTGAATTTGTAATCTGATTCTCTCTCTCTTTGTCTCTCCTCCTCCCCTGCCCTTGTAATAGCTCTTTGCTCTCTAGACAGCCTTCTGTGGTGGACTAAATTCAACACTCTGTGGATGTCTGGAGAGACTTCTGCCACTAAAAGGAAAAACAGATGATTGACAAATATGTTTCAGAACACCAGAACAGACTCCCCCCTTGTTTTACAGAGAGATTCATACTCCCTAGCTTACTCTAGAGAGCTGTGTTTAATAGCATTATCTCTAGGACTCCCAGCTTTAATCGGTTTGGTTGGGAGATTAATCAATTCAAGCTCTTGTTGATTAAAACTGAGAGCCCCACTCGATTAACCAGTAGCAACACATTTTAAATTGGTCAAGCTGAGAGTTAAGGACGGTTGAGTGGTTTGTGGAAGCTCTTTTGAAATTCTGTGTTCCACATAGAATGAAACAGCAAATGCTGTGTAATGGTTAGCAGTAACATTTGTTTATTATTAAGTGAATAATAACATTGAATTTAATTATGGTGATTTGTTTAAATTTTCTTGATGAATTTATCAGTTAAAAGGCCTGTTTAAATTCACAGTGAAGTTTATCACACACAGATTTTTGCAGCTTTTTGCAGCTCAGTTCCAGGGTGACTGCGGGCCCAACGATGCGAATTCACGTGATAACGTGATGTGTTATCACACACAATTCATTTCTGTGGGGGCTCCTTCCCTGGGGCTTCTGCAGTGAATCCAAAGTGACTCCTCATTTTGATGAATTCAGGAAAAAGGTGAATTCACAGAATTCACTTTCAAGCTCACTTCAATATCACTATGAATTGGTCTGGTGTGGAATGCAACTTTGCTTCTGCTCTGGTACACCACCGCAAAAACCCCCGGGTTGCAAATTTCCCATGATGCAGTGCTGCAATTTTCTCCCATTTCCTTTCGGTGGTCCTTTCACTTTCAGGGCAACTCATTTTTTGGGAATATATATATGTGTGTATGTGTGTGAATGTGAATATACAGATATGTCTGTCTGTCTATGTGTGTGTTGAAATTGCTGAAATGAAAGGGAAAATAAAGGAAGATGAAGAAGACACAGAAATATTCACGAAGTAAATATTCACGCAACCATGCAATTACGCGAAAAAGGGAACAATAACTTGCGCCGCTTTTCACCCCAGAAACGTACATCATGATGCGTTCAGACCCCTACTGAGCATGCGCAACTATTCGAATAGTTGAATCCCACGGGTGTGGTAATACAATTTGCACTCACTCTGCTTTGCTTAAATCCGCATCACGTGACTTGCCTTGGATTCGATTCCCCCTCAATTTGGAAGGGCAATGGAAGGGCAACCAGGTTATAACGTGAATTTGCATAGCTGAACCAGGATTCACCCCAGATCTGAGCTGCAAAAACCTCAGTGTGATAAACACCAGTGCTACCTATAGAGCCCTGAAATATAGATACAGATACATTGATTGGTGTGCGTTTGTGTGTGTGATTGTGATTTTAATTTGTGCAAAATGAGAAGCAGGGAAACCGTTTCTGTTACTTGTCTCATCAAATATGATAATTAAAGACTGAGTGCAATGGACCCTTGATATTTGCAGGGGTTTCATTCCGGGACCTTGCATGGATACCAAAATCCATGAATGCTCAAGTCCCATTATATACAGTGGTGAAGTAAAATAGATTCCTTTATATAAAATGACAAAATCAGCTTTACATTTGGGAATTTTTTTGGAGGGCAAGAATATTTTCAAGTCGTGGATGGTGGAATCTGTGGATACAAAAGCCGTGGATACAGAAGACTGTATTGCTTTACACCAATATTCTTGGTGGTTAATTACCAGCTTCCTCCAACATTTGGGTTGAAGCAAAATCATGGTGCACCATTTAGACACCATGCCTGCCCTCATCTGTTTCCCCTGCCATCTCATGGTGCCCAAAGTAGCCGTTTGCTTCACCCTTCTTAACCAAGGGAAATTGGGGTTCTAGTGTGGCTTTAAAGCACACTGAGACAGAGAAAGTTTGCTTCTGATTAAGCAAGTGTGGGATCATTCAGCGGTCAGAGAAACACTCTTTCTTCACGCTCAGGAACATGCTCTTCTTTATGAAGACTTTGTGTATTCCAAGGCTGAAATTGTAAACACTTCCAGGACACATTTTAGGGCTAAGATCTAGATAAAAACCCTGACTCAGTCACAACCATGAGAAAAACCTCATTTAAATAAATCATTCTCTTGGTTCCAGATATGCATGTTTGTCTGTTCCTCTACACATCTTTTCCCTTATCTGCTTTCCTTCCATTTATTTGTTATTATACATACTCCTATCTACCTGCAGCCTTATTATCTGTTTCTCCATCCATCCAACCACGCACCCACCTTCCTACCCACCCATTTACACACACACACACACACACACGGGGTGATGTTATCCTATCCTTCATATATTCTAATATTGAACTCGTTCTCCAAGTATGGATCCTCATGTAGCAAAATGGCACCATCCATGAATTAGAAGATGATTTGGGGGAAGGGGAGAGTCCTGAGATTTGTAGACTAAAATATATTTTTTAAAACCCTAAGGGCAACCATCTCCCCCTAAAAATAGCTCAGCAATGATTTAGCATGCTCAGCAGCATGGAATGCTGATGGCTTGATGGTGGTGAGAAGGAAGAGAAAATGAGTGGATTGGAGGGGGCTGGAAGAGGACATGGCTGGCCAGCTGAAATCATGCAGGACTTCACACTGCAACATTTTGTTGCATGTCCCACTTGTGCATCTTTATTTGTTTTTATATGTTTTTACTCATTTATAAGGGTGTTCAGGATTGCAAACTACACACAGATGCTCTCTATAGCATTTCCTTTCTTTCTCAGCCTTATTTGCTGCCTCTCTCATTATTTATACCTCTCATGTTTGTCTGTCTCCAGCCTCATCTATCCATCAACCCCCTAGTAAATATCTCTTAGCCCAATCCATCCTCATAAATACCTTTCTGTCTCCAGCTCTGCATAGCTCCATACATACCACCTGGTCCATCTGTCTTCTGCTCTCTCCATCCGCATCCAAAAGATCAGGCATTTTTGGTGGGAGATGTTGCATCCTGGCTTCCCTTTTTCCTTCTCTTAATGGAAGCCCAAAGTAGCTAGATGTGGGGTTCATCTGAGATTGTGGGCGCCAGTGTTTGCATGGGCTGCGTATATGTTTCAAGCACTCCTTTTTCTCCATACCTGCATTCCCTTCCTCAAACAGCTGCAATGCAGGAACGATTGTGTGAGTAGTGGAGACAGACGTGTTCTTGCTTGCTGTATCTCTTGTTCTCTCTCTCTCTTTTCAATTTCCAACAAAAGCCATAACTCATGTCAACTAAGGTGGTTTATGGGCTGCAGGCAGGAGGCTGGGCTGTGGTGGGGTGAGAGGTGATGTGTGGCTCTGGTTTGCTGGTTAAGGAAGGCCAAATTCTCTTTCACACACAGGGCTTAATTGAAACCAAAGCATCTGTCACAAACCAGTTTGCAGCCTTTGGCTTCTGTCGTGCAACACTGAAATAACAGTGAATAATAATTAGTAATAATCATCTATAATAATGCTACACACAAGTCCCTATAACACTCTATCTGCCACATGCATGACTTTGTTAGTTTGGGGAAGGGAAGGATAGTTGAAAGGGAAGGGTAAAAGAGATTATATTGGGTAATATGGCAAGCCTTCACATACCCCAATGCCCCTTCCTCCTAGGAGTGTTGTTGTTGTTGTTGTTGTTGTTGTTGTTAATGTTATTGCTGTTCTTGTGTGCCTTAAATCTACATTGATAAATAAAGCAGCTTTAGGGCTTCTTCAGTATCTTTGTGGCTTCAGCAACTATCACCCTGATTCTCAGCCCCAATTTTGGCATCCTGCTATGCCTAGCAATCAAAAAGCAAAGACTGCTGTGTTTTAATGGGCCTTGAAGCAAAATATGAAGAGGAAAGGTAGGCATATGAAGGTGAGAAGCAACCAAATTTGCCTACCTACTTGTCTGAAAATCATCTTTGTGGCCATGCTTCCATACACATTCCTGTTCTCCATTTTCTGGACAGGTTGTTAGTATAAAAGTGTGTCATGAGCATGTTCAGAGTAGTGTACCTTTTTTCCCCCTAAGCCAATTGTAAATTTGGGTCTGTCTTGGAAGCTTCCAGGGGAAGGCTTGAATGTCCCCCTTCAAAAATTAAGCATCAAACACCAGTGAATTATATGAAAAAGTGGAGCCATGCACTCTTTTCCTGCACACTAACACTGCTGCACATTCTCTTTGAGATGAGCAAACCCAAACACATGTGTGCCCTGTTTTGTATCCAGACACAGCTACAAACTTGTTCTTTCTGAGACATAGGAGAGAAAGCATGTTATTGTATACTCTACAAGTGTGCTCTCATGTACTCCATTATGCACAATCTGTCACAATAAATGCCTTGATCTAGTGTGATATCAAGTCACACCTCAGATGCTCACAGAACCTGGCAATACATGATAATGTATAGCTTAAACATGAAGAAGGGAATAGGAAGAAGGTGGCTGAAGGTGTTTTTTGTGCACAGACATCATAAAGTCTCCAGAAATATCCACATAGGTACCTGGAAACAAGACAGATTCCTGGTCAAAGGGGACACTATACAATGGGAGATAATTGGCTCAGTGTACATTGTAGAAGGAAAGTACAGTTTACTCTGGAAAGTATTGCCACCTGACTTGATGCTGCTTGGGTAGAGATGGGTCAAGAGTATCTTTAGGGAACCCATTCTGCACCTCCTGCCTTCCAAGAAAGCTTTATGTCTTGGCCATCTCTGAGTTACCTGTATTTTAGGATGAACTTGCAATACTTGTAGGACAGTGGGATCAGCTCTCTTAAACATAACATTCATGTGGAATGAGAATGTGGTCCAGACACCTTGGCAGCTGCATATTGCAGGTGGAAAGTAAGCTGTAGTTGCTGAGCTACCCTTGACTTACTGATATCAAAATGAGCAACCATGCAAGTTAATTTTATGCATATTAATACAGTATTTTTTTTAAAAAAACAACCAGAGTTGACCATGTTTACCACATTCTAAACTGTCTCATGTTCTTTAAAAAGCTTTTGCCTGAAGGTAGTCCTGTATTTTATCATTCCATAACATAACAAAACTGCTGTATTAGACAACACAGATTGTCCAAACAACTCGAGTGAACTTTAGGGAAAAAAACAAGGTTTCCTGGAATGGTGGAAAGAAGGAAGGCTACAAACTAAAGAAGGCCTGGACATTGTTTTTTTTTTAATTGCACTATACAATGAAAATGTATTCTAGCATCTAGAATAGGCCTTACCACTTGGCCTAGGTACTGTGTAATAGTTATCTCAGTCTTCCAGTTTGAAGTACCATTAACAACTGGCAAACTTTCAGCTATTTAATTTATTTTTATTATTTTTATCCAGCAGAAGGCAATGCCAATTTAATTCTCCACTCAGGGCATTCAGATATCTTGGGCCTGCCAGTTGGCTATTTATGGCTGTCCCAAAGTGATGCTTTTGTGAAAGTTTCTTCCACACAGTGACTGAACCCTGATGGCAAATGGAGATGGGCCTATTTTCTCTGTGCCATCCTGGTTTCAAAAAGTCAGCAGGAGAAGCCTCTGTGGCCTAGAAAATGATAGGAAAGAGAAGCGCAGCCTCCACTAGGGAAAGCCACCTAATTTTTCAAATTGACGAGAGCATGATTTTACTATCACCTCCATCCCCATTCCAATTCTCATTCCACCTTTGTTCTCATTGCCTTGCATCTTTTGCTCCCTTTTGTTGTTGTTGTTGTTTTAAAGATAGTTATAGTGCCATTGCTATCAGCGAATGTGCTACGCGCTTCAAGCAGCAAAGTTGTTTTAACATGGATACTTTGCTTGTTTGTGTCTAGATGTCCATTAGGTTTCTCAATAAGGATCCACCTTGAATGTGTATGGGATTATAATTCGTGGCAGGAGGAAGAGGGTAGTTGAATCTTACTGCTAGATTAGCAGAGTCCTGGTGTTGCAATATGCACATCTTTGCCAAAACCATGCAAGGCCATAAATGAAGACTAACTAGGCTGAGGATGTTAAGCAGGGGGTCGACTGAATGACACCAACCTCTCAATTCTGTCTTCAGCCATAGGAAGGGAGGACAAGATTTGTAAAGGCCAGAGGGTGAGGGACAAGGCATGCCCAGGGAGAGGATGGGGAGGATGTGTGCATAAGCCATTAAACTAAGTGGCTCTGTATTTGGGCAGCTGTGTCTTTTTTTAGCCTGTTATTTTGACGCTGTTGCACTCTGGGTTTCCCTCAGTCAGGGGAGTGGAGTGGAAGCTGAGGATGCTGAATGTAGCAATTGCTCGTAGTCTGCTGCTCTCTGTGTGTGTGCATGTGCAAGAATAATACTCATTATACTAATCTCTCCACATTCCAAATCAGCTGGCATTGCTTTATATTCAAACCTGGAACTCTGTGGAGCTCTTTCTCGTATTGTTTTTCTCAGGCTCTAGTCCACTGGTTCTCTAACTTTTTACCTTTGTGGCCCCCTTTACATCTACGTGTGGATGTTGCACCCCCTCTCAACATAGTGTCTGAATCAAAATATTTTGTTTAGTGTGCATATTTTCATTCACACATTCATGCATATTAACATTTTAACATTGTATATGGAAATAACATTGTTCAAATTAGGACAGTTTTGTTTAAATGAATTCATTACTTAACACATGTTTAAATTTTACATATACTGTATATAGGGTTGCCATAACCCGGCTGCAACCGGGTTTTTCCTGGTTTTGGCGGCACTTGCCTGTTCCTGTCACGGGTGCCGCCAAAAACTGGGAAAAGCCCGGTTGCAGTGGGGTTGCTCTGCAACCCGCGAGGCCTCGCTGCCCTTTTAGCCATTTGTGCTACCATTTTAATACCTGATCTCTGTTATATCGTTATCTCATTGGCTGGAAAGCAGCTTAGTCACTCCGGATCGACACAGCCCAGCCGGCCAAAGAGAGCCAATCACACTTGAAGGAGAAAAGTGGTGTGAGGCTTTCAGGCATGCAAATATGGGAATCAAAAGCAGCCGGTCACACTGCATGGCCGTGCGGAGGAAGAGGAGGGCAGCGAGGCCTGGGGTGGAGGAGGCAAAGGGGGAAGCGGCTGCTCCTGTGCGCAGCCGCGCCAACCTCTCCGCCTCCCTGCGATTGCCGGCAGCCCCGTGCCCTCCTTCCTGGTCTCTTCGGAGGCCAGGAAGGAGGAGAGGCCCTGGCGATTGCCGGCAGCCCTGCGCCCTCCTTCTTGGTCTCCGAGGAGACCAAGGCCTCCACAGAGGCCGGGAAGGAGGGCGCTGGGCTGCCAGCAATTTAATTCTGAAATGTAGGACACTTTTTAGTGCCCTACATTTCAGAATTTTGTCCTACATTTTCCCGGTTTGGAGATCCTCATTTATGGCAACCCTAACTGTATAACATACAGCAACACTCACATGCACCAGTGCTCACAGACATACACACCCGGGCTGAATCTGCACTACAGAAACAATGTAATTTGACACTGCCATGGCTCTATCCTATGGCACCCTGGGATCTGTAGTTTGTTGTGGCATTAGAGCTCTCTGACAAAGAAGGCAAAATAGCTCACAAAACTACTAATCTCAGAATTCAATAGCATTGAGCCATGGCAGTTAAGGTACTGTCAAACTGCATTAATTCTGCAATGCAGATTCATTCTTTGTTTCACTGACACACATATTCATCTATTCCCTCACACACGGTTTCTCACAGAAACATTCATTCTCAGAGCAGTGATGGAATGGGTGGGGGAAGAAGAAGTGGTGGCTCAGGATGGGCTCTGCAAGAGGCCATGATCCAGTGAGCTTCCCCACTCCTGTTCTTTCTCTTCCTCCTTCAGGCATAGGCAGCTGCTCTAAGCATCCTCCTTACCTTTCTTTTCCCCTCCAGACCACGACAGAAAAAGGTGGAAGAGGAGGAGGAGGAGGAGGAGGAGGAGGAGGGAGATCAGAGCCTTCACATCTTGTGAACCCCTTCAGCAACTCGTACGCTGTTACCCCCCCCCCCCGAATGTCTCACCCACCATTTGAGAACTACTGCTCTAGTCCCCACAGCTAATGCTAGAACCTCTTGATCCTGGCTCTTGCCCATTCCACCTCATAAAAACCAAAACATGCTTAAATAAAGTTTGGTAAGACAGTAGATAGCTTGCTCTCAGGTTCTCTTCCTTCTCTTAACACTTCCTTCTTCTTTTCTGAGAACTTGAAATTGTAGAACCTATAAATCCTAGTTTCCATATTTAAACCCTGGTTTGTAATCCATTAATCCAGATGAGGACTCAGAAGCCTAGTTCTCAGCATTTATCCAATAAACTTTGGAGCTTATCGCTTGGGCAAATAAGCAGGTTTACCTCTTCCGGCTTCAATTCTGGATCCGGGCAGCCCCTGGATGTTATCATACCTAAATCACCACCAATCTAGTCTTCTGGGTCGAAGCCTTGCTCAGCTGGCCAATTTTCGAAGTCGGAAACTCCCAAGGGTTGATTGTATCCCAAGGGTAGATCTTGGTTTAGATGGGGTAGGGTTAGAATGTGACCCTAAAATAGTGGAGTAACATATCACTCTCTGCTTAGCCCAGAACTTTAGCATTGCTGCTTTTAGAAATAGTCTGAAGCTTTGTGCCTTGAACAGCTTCATGGCAGGTGGTTGTCTGAGCAATGCAGATACACTGATGTAGAAGAAAAGCCATTTTGAGAAAGCATGCCATTGTTCAAATCAGGGCAGGGAGATTGGCAACTTTACGTGGTGTATCACCTTCCAGGCTGAAGGAGGAAAGCAAAATTGCTAGGACCCCAACTTCTGACATCTCAGAGAGTGAGTAAACAAAAGAATGTATTACAAATAAATTGTTGCAGCAGATCAGAAGCTGGCTATAATGTTTGTTGTTAAATATGAGCATATCCACATCTTCAAGATGTAGCAACATTTATTAGTATGATTCATATATGGCAAAACACACAATATATCTTGGAATTACTATGCTTAAGTAACATTAGCAACATCACATCTGATTTTCAGGGAGATTTAAGAAAGGGAGAGCCCAATCATAGATCTTTCCATGGCCCAGTGCCAGCTCTCAGTGGTCCACAATGTGGGGTTCCCAGCCTGTGCTCGAAGGAGCCCTTAGAGCTCTGGATGCACTTCGCAGGACCTCCATATCCGCTCCAGGAAAATGAAAGAAATAAAAATTGAATGAAATTAAAGAATAAGAATATATTTTTATATATACAGTGTAGTCGTGCATATGCTGGAAGCCACGCTGGAAGGAAGGGAGGCACATGCCGGAAGAAAACAATGGTGCGCGCTCCTGTGGCATGTGCCCCACGTGCCGCCGCTGCACCGCCGTGAGCACGAGCCCCATTTGTTTGAATGGGGCTTGAGCATCTGTGTTTCCCTTATGCAGGGGAGGGGAAGGGACAACTGAACTCCTAAACACCATTAACTTGTAAGACATAGGGTAGGCCTCTTAGGGGCTCTGCCATAGAAATAATAGCTCTGCAAGTCAAAAAGGTTGGGAACCCCATTCGATATCATCTTACTTCTAAACCAAAGGTTCTCAACCTTTGATCCTCCAGCTGTTTTGTACTTCAACTCCCAGAGGTCTCCAACAACACAGCCAGTGATGCTGGATGCTGGGAGCTGGAGCTCAAAACATCTGGAGGACCATCTGCTGCTCCAAACAAACAGACAGACAAAATCCATTTTAGCCATTTGTGCTACCATTTTAATACCTGATCTCTGTTATATCGTTATCTCATTGGCTGGAAAGCAGCTTAGTCACTCCGGATCGACACAGCCCAGCCGGCCAAAGAGAGCCAATCACACTTGAAGGAGAAAAGTGGTGTGAGGCTTTCAGGCATGCAAATATGGGAATCAAAAGCAGCCGGTCACACTGCAAGGGCAACCCTGGGAAAATCTTGATATTTAGGTAAGGGAAGTTGAGCATCCAATCCAGTGTAAAAACAGACTTGCAAGGGACCCAGTGCAGGGAGGGAGGCTGCCAATCAAATATGAGCAGCTGATGTGCAATAATGCAAGCAGCCTAAAAGGCTAAATAGCTTCTTATTTCTGTGCTGAGAACCTGGCAGAATCTCCAAACAGTCTGGGGGCTAATATTTCACTGGAAGCGTATCCTTTGAACCACACTAGGCCTGGAAATGCAATAATCCAGTAATTGCAATAATCCAGAAGTCTAGAAACCCAGAAATTATAGGAGATCACTTCCTTTTTTATTTATTTATCCTCCCCCTCTTTTTAATTTTTTAAATTTTTTAGATTTTCAGTCTTAGGGGACTTGGGGTTTTGGTCGTCTACCTTGTTTCAAGTGAAAACCGAGCTGGAAAATCCTAATTTTCTTTTTTAACCTTTTTTTAATTAGAGAAAATATATTTCTGTTACCTGCAGTGCTTGGAAATGTTAGTTTTTTAGGACAATGGCCTGGTTGGAGCATTCTGTAAGTAAAAAAAAAAAAAAAAACTTTTACAAGCTCTAGTTAGCTAGGAGTAACCACAAATACCAGGTCCTTTTGAGCATCAGTGTAGTGAGCTGTCTTGAACATGGATTACAGAGACTTGGGTTTGAATCCTTTGGTGCATTGTGTGAGCCACAACTTATTCTCACTTGTTTTCATGGATCACTTTGAAGGGAAAAGTGGTTATCTTTATGTATGCTGACTTACTGTACTCCATGAAGGAAAGATTGGATGCCAATGTGGTGGCTATATAGCCAAATTCCATTCCTGTGGTCATTTGGATAGTTTTTTTCTTCTTCTCAGTGACATCTTTTGGAATCCTTGAAAACAAAAGAGATAGCATCGTGAGCACAATGTTCCCATATTTTCAGAGTGCCAGAAGGCACCAGCTGAATGACAGTAGATAGATTGCCTCATAAGTACCCCGTGGCTGCTTCTGAATCATCTAGATCTTGCTACTATCAGAGATGGATGGGCCGTTTGTTTGACCCAGTACATCTGGTTATCTGTTCTTGCAAAGAAATGACCTTGGCCTTCATCTTCTGTCATGATGCATATTAGCAAATGGACGGTGCCAAGCTTAAAGGTAGGTTAATTACCTGAGCTAGCTGAGAATGATAAGCTTCCAGTCATGGGCAGAACATCCAGCCACATGGTGCAGCAGGACAATAATTGGAAATGCTCATTATAGAATTCCCACATGTAAAGGAACAGGCCAAAGAACTAAGACCTGTTGAGTCTAGGCTATGAGGTCTCAGCATATGGTCTATACTGCAGTGATTCCCAAACTTTGCTTGTCCAGATGTTTTGGACCTCACCTCCCAGAATTTCTAACTGTTGGCCAAACTGACTAGGGATTCTGGGAATTGAAGCCCAAAACACCTGGAGGACCAAAGCAACCTAGCAGAAGGTAAGCATCTTATGGGTTTGCTCTTTCTCTGGATGAAGCGGATGCTTTGCAAGTCTATATATTCTGCCTTTGAGTTTCACAATAGATGAACAGCAAGATCTAAAACAAAATCATTTTAATTCTAACATTATTTTGAGATGGTTGTTACCCATATTGTTACTGCTTATCACAGTACTTTCCCATATTTTCCAATCAGTCTGCTATGATTCTGGCTTAAAAAAGACAAGTTTCTAGCCCTTGTGACTGAGAAAGAAAACATAACCAGTGAAAAATGTCATAGCACAGTGGTTCTCAAATGGTGGGCTAGGGCTCCAGGGGAGGTGTGAGAGTTGCTCAAGACACGGAGTAAGACTGGTCCCTCCTCCTCTTACCAAATTTTTTTATGTGTAAAATTTACACGTGTGTGTATTGTGTGCCATCGAGTTGTTTCAGACTTGTGACCCTAAGACAAAGCTACCATGGGATTTTCTTGGCAAGACTTGTTCAGAGTAGGTTTGTCGTTGCCTTCTTCTGAGGCCAAGAGCATGTGACTTGCCCAAGGTGACCCAGTTGGGTTTCATGGCTGAGCATGAATTGAACCCTGGTCTCCAGAGCCAGAGCCCAACACTCAAACCACTATGCCACACTGGCTCTCTAAAATGTACACTTGCGTTGAGTTAAATATTGAATTTATTTAAATAAAACTGTTCTAATTTAAACGATAAAATGTCAAGATATGAATATACAGCACGCCCACGCCATACGCGGGCGTGCTTTATGCGGCTTGAGCATATGTGCTCAAGCCACGGGGCGTGCGCGGGGTGGAAGGGGCGGCGTGTCCCATTCAATTGCATGGGTGCTTGCGCCCCGCGCGCTGCTGCACTGCTGTGCACGAGCCCCATTGTTTACAATGGGGCTTGAGCATAGGCGGAATTCACCTTACGCGGAACGGATCCCTGCGTAAGGTGAGGGCCCACTGTACATGAATGTGACAATGAAAATATGCACACTAAGGAGTTTATCAAATGGGATGGGAGGCTCTCAATTTAGAAAGAGAAGATAGCGAGGTCAATTCGAAAATTCACGCAATTACGTGATTACTTATCACACCTTAAATTCGCTGTAATGGCCTCCCTGAACGCGACCCAGATTCTGTGCAAAGTAAACCATCTTAATTGCGACTTGGCACCCTTGCACATGCTCTGTGAGACTCCAGTTGACTGGAGCATAGCATATTTAGGTGAGTGAGAGAGAGGAGCCAAGGAACCCCACAATTTACAAAAGAGGTTGTCCATAGTGAGTGGGAAGAATGGTTGAAAGAACATGCTCTATTCACGTTAAAATGAGCATATATTCACTCTTGTCATGTTAAAACGTGAATATAATGGTTATCCAATAGCTCCGGGTCCATGGCTATCAATTAACAGGCAGCAGCCCCCCCCCCCCCAATGCTGAAGGAAAAAGGGAAGCAAAAAAAAATTTTTTTTAAATTAAAGCTTTGCATTCTACAACATAATCTTGAAGACAGAATTTGTTTTTTGTACTTATATGTAGCATAACACGATAGATTGAAAAACAAAAGAAAAAAACAAGACAAAAAAACAACAAAAAAGCATATATCCTCATTCACTTCAATTTACAATTTCAATTTTAACTTTTACGGAATTTATAATAGAACATCTTTCTTGATATCGAATACCTTTCCCCACACCTGTGTTATCAGTAACCACTCTTCGTTTAAATCCAATTCAGGACTTTTGTTTATCATTTTTAAAGTCTATCCATTTCCCTTAGCTCTTGTGATTTTAACATCCACTCTTCTATTTGTGGTGGATTACTGTTCTTCCAGTTTTGTGCACTCACAAGTCTTGCAGCTGTAACTAGGTATAAGAGAACTCTTAAGCAAAACTGAAGCGGAATAATTGCAGTGTGACTTCATGGGAACCTCCCCCCTTCCGAATTCGAATGAGGGGGGGGGGACCAGGACCAAAGGAGACATGCACATCACACCAAACAACAGTGCCCTAAGTGCGAAATTGCCTAGGAATAGGTTTTGTGACTTCGCTAGTTCACCGAATTTACTTAATTGTGGATTGACGCGTGATTGCATTTGGAGTGCATTTGGACTGCCCGTGATTGCATGTGGTAATCTTTCACGCAATAACATGAATACACATTATTGCATTCAGGATGACATTGGATTATACTTCCAATTTCAGTTGTGTGATATCCTCCTAAGTAAGCATAATAGTTTTAGTCATATAGTATGTCGGGGTGTGTGATGTCTGCATGTAGATGTTGGGGGGGGTCACAAGGTTAAAAAGTTTGAGTACCACTGTCATAGCCCATTATATGCTCTGCTTAGCAGTCATTCCTCCTCAGTTTATACATTGCTGTTGGAGGAATAGTTTTTTTCCTCTTTGACTGCACTGAGGAAAATCCCCAGCTTCATGGCATCTAGGCAAGCATTCATCCACCAGCCCACCCTCGTGTCTCTCCCTCCTTCTCTAGCTGTCTCATTGCCTTTTCTCTTGCAAAGAGGAGTAACATGTAAGGGGGACTATATTTAGTCTGCTAGCCACTTGCTGCTATAATTTCCCAGGCTGGTCTGGTTCAGCCATTGCACAGAATAAGATGGCTTCTTAAGGCAGTAGATTTTCAGTGTCACAAAAAGGCCACAAGAAGTACTTATCCAGTTTGTTATCATTGTATTTTTACTGCTCAAAATGAGTAGAGGTTTTTGAATCCTTTTGTTCCATTTTTGGATAGTGTAATCAGGCTCTCCATATCCATAGATTCAAGCATCCACAGTTTGAAAATGTTCAAATATATATGGTGAAAGGTCTGGAAACCATGCCCTATGAGGAACGACTTAGGGAGCTGGGGATGTTTAGCCTGGAGAAAAGAAGGTTAAGAGGTGATATGATCGCCCTGTTTAAATATTTGAAGGCATGTCATATTGAGGAGGGAGCAAGCTTGTTTTCTGCTGCTCCGAAGACTAGGACCCAGAACAATGGATGCAAGCTCCAGGAAAAGAGATTCCACCTCAACATTAGGAGGAACTTCCTGACAGTTAGGGCTGTTTGAGTGGAATACACTCCCTTGGAAAGTGGTGGAGTCTCCCTCCTTGGAGGTCTTTAAACAGAGGCTGGATGGCCATCTGTCGGGGATGCTTTGATTGAGATTTCCTGCATGGCAGAATGGGGTTGGACTGGATGGCCCTTGCGGTCTCTTCCAACTCTATTATTCTATGATTCTCTCTCTCTCTCTTTCTCTCTCTCTCTCTCTCTATATATATATATATATATACAGTATATATATATATATTCCCAGAAGCAAACTTTGATTTTGCCATTTTATATAAGGGACACCATTTTATTATGCCATTGTATTTAATGGGATTTGAGCATCCATGGGATTTTGTTATCCATGGGGGTCCTGGAACCAAAGCCAAGTGGATACCAAGGGCCCACTGTATACGCTTTGATACTGGTTTGCGTGTGTGTGCGTGTGTCCTATTTGCTTCTTTACCTCAGGCAGCAAAATCTTTAGGGGCTCTTCCTTCCACGACATTGTTAATGCCATCAGTTCCAGTGCTGGAAAACTAACCTTTCAAAAACTAGCCTCCAAACCTTCAACTATAGAAGAAGTAGTGACTGTGTTGTTTTTCTGCTTCTTTTCTTTTTGTTCTCAGCGACCAGGCTGGTTATTTTGGGGATAATGGTTTTCCTGGAAGGAGAAAAGGAATCTGATAGTCTACTGAAGTGAAGTGGTACTGCCCTCTCTCTGTCTCTGCACGCACCCACCCACACTCGCGCGTACCCCCCCAACACCACACTGGGACTGTGAGCGGCTGTTTTTGTGTGTGTGCATGTGTTATTATGTCACTGTTCCTGCTCGGTTAGCTGTGACCTTGGACAAAAGGAGAATGCGATGAGAGCACTTCGTCACACGCTGCCCTCCAGGAGACAGAGCCAGGCACTGGTCCAAAATCCAGCTTTCTCCCTCTCTCCAGATCCCTTTCTCCATTTCCTTTAACCCATGGCAAGGGGACAGCCTTCTTCATTGCAGTGGCCTCCCCTCTTCTGAGATGCCAGGCCTCTACAGCTCTATGGAGCTGCACAAGTGATATGCACCCTCTCCAGGGGACTTTCCACGTGGCTGAAGCGTCCTCCTCTGTCTTGTCGCCTCAGGTTAAATCAAGTTTTGGGGGGAACTGCCCTTATATAAGAAGAAATGTGGCATCGCTACTGAAAAGGGAGGATTTTTAGCTCTGCCACCTGGTGCAAGGAACCATGGGCTGTGGAAACAAGAGCGAAAGGTTGGAGTGACAAGAAAGGTCCATTTGTTAGTGCTGCAGCCTGATGCCACACTGCAGAATTAATGCAGTTTGACAGCGCTTTAACTGTCATGGCTCCATCCTATGGAATCCTGAGATTTGTAGTTTGCTATGGCATCAGAGCTCTCTCAGTCAGAGAAAGCGAAATATCTCACAAACTACAAATCCCAGAATTCCATAGCATTGAGCTAATTAATTCTTTAACACTTCAGACTAAGGAGATGACACTCAGGATTGAATGCTTTTCCCCATACAAACAAACAAAATTGTGTGCTCATTTAAAACACAAAACAAAATGGCTATCAGGGAGTTCTAGCCACACTTTATTTTATAACAATTTATTTTTAAAATGGGAACAGTGTTTGCTGTTTTGTGTGGACTAGGTCACAACACATGTATTCAGGGAAGAGAGAGTACATGGGGAAGCTGCTCTTGAATTCTCCCCCTTCCTTCCCCATCACCTCAGTTCTAGAAGGGAAATGGGTTAGAATAGGAAAACTATGGGATATAGATTTCCCTTCAACCTCCCCCCCCAAAAAAAAAATTGGAAGCACATCTGAAAAATAGGCCTTTATGCTTTTCTCCCCAGCTCACCCCAAAAGTGAGCAATGGATATAGGGCTAAAGAAGGAAAGTATAATTCTGATAATTCCAGAAGGTAAATTTGCTTCTTCTCAACCCCCTTAGGATTTGAGACACTGCTTAATTTTTAAAATATGAGTCACCAAAAGTTGAGCCTGCCTACAGGCAACATGCTCTCCCCGAACACCTTACTTCTGATTCCAGATGTAAAGATTTGTTTCTAACCAGAGGCAAAGGAGAGGTCTCTGCACATGGTCAACTGCAGTGTTATAGTCATGATCCCGTCACATTTTCAAGGACTAAATCTTGGAATTAAAAACAGCTTGTGTGAGCTGTGGCTAAAAGAATCTCAAACATACAACAATAACACATGTAAGGCTGTGTCTTTACGCAGGGGAAAAAAACACAATTCCTGCCCCATTCCCATATTGACTTGTTTAGACTATGCATGGGTGGAATATGGTCCAATCCATGCTCCGGAGAGATTCTCAAGAGTAAATAGAATCCCCGTTTGCCTTGAATCAGATTGGAAGCTCTGGAGAATACCCCTGGCCAGGGGAGCCACCGACTTGGAGGGGGTTGCAGAGAGTGCTGCCAGTGTCAGGTTGTTGTGGATCCAAGTTGTGTGGACAGCTTGTCCTTCCCACAGATCCAGAAACCTTGACGGTAAGTCTTGGGGCGCATCTACACTGTAGAAATTAATGCATTTTGACATCAGTTTAAAAGCTGTAGCTCAATCCTATGGAATCCTGGGATGTGTGGTTTTTAAAGGTCTTTAGCCTTCTCTGCCAAAGAGTGTTGGATTCTGTAGGATGGAGCCATGACATGTAAGGTGGTGTCAAACTGTTTTATTTCTACAATGTAGACGTACCCGAGGTTTCTGGTCAGTGCAGACACAGACACAGTCAAACATACCACTTACTTCAGCTCGACTGAAAGAAGTTGGCAGCATGAGCTTTCGCAGACTTCAGACTCGGCATTTACTTACCTAGGCCATAGTTCACACTGATTGTTACTGGCTGCCACAGAATCCTCTCTCCACCATTCTTAATGATTGTCAAGAGGAAAGTCCATACCCTCTATTCTTACTGGATATATATGATGCATTCTTTGCTGCCCCACTTAAAGTCCCCCATCTCTCAAGGAAGGAAAGTCCAAAGATCTTCATTCCTTTTGGCTATACAGTACTTTCTTTGCTTCTCTTCCCCCCATCAAGGGATTATTGAATTGTGTGAAGGTGTCAGTTCCACATAAGTCTTAACATTAAGTTTTCTGCAGATTTCATGTAAAGGGTTTCAGGTAATAGAGGAAAAAATAACCTTTCCAGAAGGCTTAGGACATCTGTGTGTCAGATTCTTTAGTACTGTATGTCTATTAGGTTATACGAATGAGGCTCAGGCCTTTGTGTAATGTGGCTGACATTAGCCATTGAGATGGATGATGTTTTGTGTATAAGCTCCTTTTTTCCCTTTCTTTTTTTACAGAAATATATATGAGCAATCAAAAGTGAGCATAAGAAGCTTGGCAAGTTGTCAAGAAAACTTGCTTCCTCCCAATCCTTTCCTCACCAATCCCTTATTTCTCATGTGTCACGTCTTACACTGAGATTGTAAGCCTGAGGACAGGAACTGTCATCCTGTTTATCTTTATAAGCCACTCTGGGAGTTGTTTGGTCTGTAGGGTGAGGCATAAATGTAGCAATAACAACAACAACAACAATCAACAACAACACTGATCTTGGACGAGGAGGAGTAACTGTGGGCATATTTGCAGTAGAAACAAGAATTTGGAGGATGGGGAAAGGTAACAAGAAAAATGGGAAGGCAGCAAGTTAGGGAAGGTCCAAGGCTCAGTCCTCAACAACTCCAGAACCCTATTGAGGAAGACTTCTTTCTGAAATTCTGGTGTAGTGACCTGCGCCTCTGCCATTGGGCAGATGGGGTTTGGAGTCCTTGTTAGCATCATGGCCAAATGTTAACAGCTATCCAGTGGTGTGAAAGAGTTAACTTGTATTTGTGACCTTGTTGGAAACTTTTTGCATTGAGGCTGGGGAAAAATGTGAAGGCAGAACCAATTGAATGAGTGCTTGTACAGTTCTCATAGTTAATATGGAGGAGATGGGTCACTTGCACACTTTGATTTTCTTTATTTGTTTCTGCACTATGTACCTCTTCCATTGGCTTTCCTTTATTTAGTTGCACCCTAGCTCAAGGGCTCCCTATATGTCCAGCAGTGGGGATTTGATTTCCATCTCAGAGATAAGTCTGGATAGAATTTTTTGGGGGGCCCAATTCTACCATTGACTATAAGGGGATGCTGGGCCTTATCCATGAAAGATCTAGAATGCTTCTCTGCTGTGTTCCTTCTGCTGTGTCATTTACCACCAATAACATGCTAGAGCAGTAATGTGTGCCAGTGTCCAGCATGAAAGTACCCTTGGAGAGATCTGGCATTAGCACCTAGGGATCTGCTTCCACTGCCAGTCTGTGTGGACAATGCTGAGCTAGATGGCCCAGCAGACTGATTCATTATAAGGCAACTTCCTCTGCTCCTGGGGTTTAAGGACTCTCTCCTTTCCACTTGCTTCTGCTCAGAAAATAGTCCTTCCCACTTGTTCCTTGCTGTAAAGTGACATTTGGTTGTGGCACATGTATTTCTTAGTTTGGTATACTCTGATGCAGGTAAAAAAGTTCTAGTGGCAGTATAGCATTGTGAACAAAACCAGGCAAGTGTTCTAACCTTTGACAATGTTGTATCTTCCTAGGCCAAAGACAGTGACGATGAGGAAGAAGTGGTGCATGTGGACCGAGATCATTTTATGGATGAATTCTTTGAACAGGTAAGATGAGGGGCATCATGTGCATCTTCTGTAAAAGAGTGCCAAGTCCTTGAAGCTATAAGACACACACATTACCTGGTCTGACCTGAAATATCCAAATTGAATACGTCTGCATATTTGCCAGCACATCTTATTTCTCTTAGGATATTTATTGCACACACCCCTTTCCTATGAGTAATATGCATCCTCAAGGGATAGGAAACTGACATCTGAAATGTTAACAACTACTTTATACAGACCAAAATTCAAGCCATCCTTGCAATGTTTTGAGATTTTGCTTGCTCAAGCTTTCAAAAGAAGCTAATATTTAAATATTTGAAAGGATGTCATGTTGAAGAGGGAGCAAGCTTGTTTTCTGCTGCTCCAGAGAACAGGACCCGGAACAATGGATGCAAGCTACAGGAAAAGAGATTCCACCTGAACATTAGGAGGAACTTCCTGACAGTAAGGGCTGTTTGACAGTGGGATGCACTCCCTCGGAGGGTAATAGAGTCTCCTTCCTTGGAGGTCTTTAAACAGAGGCTGGATGGCCATCTGTCAGGGATGCTTTGATTTGGATTTCCTGCATGGCAGGGGGTTGGACTGGATGGCCCTAGTGGTCTCTTCCAACTCTACAATTCTATGATTCTATGAATATCCATCCTGTAATCAAGGAGCAGGCAACTTTGGAAGGCCAGAAGGCCAAGTTTCAGCCATTATTACTCCCCATGAGGCACCCTATGCCTGGAAATGTGAGATTTTTAAAAAAAAAATCTACTTCCAGTTTAATTGTTTAACATTTGCGGATAGGTTGGAGTGCCACCAACTTCTCAGAACACAAAACCACTATTCTGGGAAGCTTTCAGGGGTAGTAAACCCCATGTTTATGTCTCTCCTCCAGATAGGGTCCTTTTTATGGTGGTGAAATTGGAGGGTTTCTAAGGAGTCTGTGGCCTGAGAAAACAGCTATGGGCTACACTTTGTCCACGCTTACTGTAAGCCAACAAAGCAATGCATATCTGATTCACATTTTAAGATATCCTCAGGTAGAATCAGAATTGGTCATTTTGAATGATGATGCCCAATGATCTCTCTTTAGTCTGAAAGAGAATGCTTTCTTAATTGGTCAAATGGAGCGTCAATGCCCAGATGTAGTATCTCTTTCTGTATATTAGAAATTGAGAATTGATATCAAAGCAGTGTGGGGGAAATATATTAATGTCTTGTTTATTACAATGGAGGCATCAGAAAAAAATTGGTAATGGGAGTACAGTACAGTGTATTTCTAGGTGGGAAGCTACATCCTACACTGGCAGCAAACTACAATATTAATTTGGCAAGGGTTTGGGTGAATCACATTAAGCCCACAGCCTGTGTTTTGCCCATTCCTGAGCTGTGCAGATGACATTGTATGAATGCATAAGTATATATAAAAAGTGCCCTTACTTCAAGTATTGACTTGTGTCCAGAAATGGTAGACTCACTCATTTCACATTTTATTCTGTTTCCAGCCACACTATATAGTCATCTATAAATCTAGAAAGTTTAGTAAAAAAAAATTGATGCAAAAAATCTCGGTCAACTTATCTATGGGCCAATGTAAGTACCGTACGTTAACTCTTATTTTTAAAAAAGAGACCATCCCCTTCTGTGAGTAGAGGCTAGATGCAAGAGCTTAATTCATCTTGGAAAAACCTAGAAGAAGCACTGACTCTCCCTGTTCACTCTGCCACAGCACCACTTCTAGCCTGTCTGGGTGGGAAAATAGTGGCAGCAACTCTTTGGCACTTCCCTCAAAGGAGCACCAAGAGTTACGGTCATATTAAAATATATATAGTCAATGAGTGGCTACCTAGGCCAGGAGTAGATAACTAGCACTCTACAAAACATCATGACTAGTAGATAACTAGCACTCTCTGAAGATGCCAGCCACAGATGCCAGTGAAATGTCAGGAATAAACTCTTCTAGAACATGGCCACATAGCCTGAAAACCCACAAAAAACCATCATAGTGCTGTTATTCCGCTTTAACTGCCTTGAGTCCATGCTATGGAATCGTGTGGTTTGTAGTCTGATGAAGAATAATTTAGGGATATCAAAAGTTTTCTGAGGCCTGAAAAGTAGTGGCGGTAGATATATGTCTTTAAACATGAGTCAGCTTTGATAATATATTTAAAAAAACAGAGTAAAAGTTTAGTTTTAAGAGCAAAAGAAGCATATAAATGAGAGAAGCAGAAACCTTGTCCACAGTTTGTCTCCTTCCCACAGCCCATTCCCTGAGGTGTATTTCTCTCCACTGTACTGAAGAAACAGATTGCAAGGAAGTACAGTACAGTACATAGTGAGCAGAAAAGCTTCAGTGATGGCTTCCTTTCCCTCACCTGCACACTTCTTTTTCTCATAAAATTGGAGCTCCACACACCATATGCATGCACCAACACATTTTATGTGTGATACAGATTTAAGTAGACCATTTTGCAGCAAATATTTATTTATTTAGAGTATTTCTAAGACAGACTACATGGAAGATTAATTCTTTGGGTCCTTTGCAACCCCTAGTATCTCCTTTCTTGAGGATTGAGACTAGTGTTGATTCTC